>NC_086444.1:224921571-225221571 GCF_028390025.1 Pseudophryne corroboree | reverse complement strand
CGTATTACCAAATGCAGTCCTTTCGTTCACAAAAAGGCAAGAAAATCCGAGGTGCGTCCTTTCTTGCCAGAGGCAGGGGCAGAGGAAAGAAGCTGCACAACACAGCTAGTTCCCAGGAACAGAAGTCCTCCCCGGCTTCCACTAAATCCACCGCATGACGCTGGGGCTCCACAGGCGGAGCTAGGCCCCGTGGGGGCGCGTCTCCGAAATTTCAGCCACAAGTGGGTTCACTCCCAGGTGGATCCCTGGGCAATGGAGATTGTGTCTCAGGGATACAAGCTGGAATTCGAGGAGATGCCCCCTCACCGATACCTCAAATCGGCCCTGCAAGGTTCCCCCTTAGAGAGGGAAAGTGTTAGCTGCAATTCACAAATTGTATCTTCAGCAGGTGGTGGTCAAGGTTCCCCTCCTTCAACATGGAAAGGGTTATTATTCGACCATGTTTGTGGTACCGAAACCGGACGGTTCGGTCAGACCCATATTGAATTTAAAATCCCTGAACATATACCTGAAAAGGTTCAAGTTCAAGATGGAATCGCTCAGAGGGGTCATCGCAAGTCTGGAAGGGGGGGATTTTTTGGTGTCTCTGGACATAAAGGATGCATACCTTCATGTCCCCATTTATCCACCTCATCAGGCGTACCTCAGATTTGTGGTACAGGATTGTCATTACCAATTCTAGACGTTGCCGTTTGGTCTCTCCACGGCACCGAGAATATTTACCAAGGTAATGGCGGAAATGATGGTGCTCCTGCGAAAGCAAGGGGTCACAATTATCCCATACTTGGACGATCTCCTCATAAAGGCGAGGTCCAGAGAGCAGTTGCTGATCAGCGTAGCACGCTCTCGGGAAGTGTTACAACAGCACGACTGGATTCTAAATATTCCAAAGTCGCAGTTGATTCCTACGACTCGTCTGCCCTTCCTGGGCATGATTCTGGACACAGACCAGAAGAGGGTTTATCTCCCGATGGAGAAGGCTCAGGAGCTCATGACACTGGTCAGAGACCTATTAAAACCAAAACAGGTGTCGGTGCATCACTGCACGCAAGTCCTGGGAAGGATGGTGGCATCATACGAGGCCATTCCCTTCGGCAGGTTCCATGCGAGGACCTTTCAATGGGATCTGTTGGACAAGTGGTCCGGATCACATCTTCAGATGTATCTGCTGATCACCCTATCCCCCAGGGCCAGAGTGTCTCTCCTGTGGTGGCTGCAGAGTGCTTACCTTCTCGAGGGCCGCAGATTCGGCATTAAGGACTGGGTCCTGGTGACCACGGATGCAAGCCTCCGAGGGTGGGGGGCAGTCACACAGGGAAGAAATTTCGAAGGTCTGTGGTCAAGTCAGGAGACTTGCCTTCACATCAATATCCTGGAACTAAGGGTCATATACAACGCCCTACGTCAAGCAGAGACCCTGCTTCGCGACCAATCAGTTCTGATTCAGTCAGACAACATCACCGCAGTGGCTCATGTAAACCGCCAAGGCGGCACAAGGAGCAGGGTGGCGATGGCGGAAGCCACCAGAATTCTTCGCTTGGCGGAGAATCACGTAAGCGCACTGTCAGCAGTGTTCATTCCGGGAGTGGACAACTGGGAAGCAGACTTCCTCAGCAGGCACGACCTCCACCCGGGAGAGTGGGGACTTCATCAAGAAGTCTTCACGCAGATTGCAAGTCGGTGGGAACTGCCACAGGTGGACATGATGGCATCCCGCCTCAACAAAAAGCTACAGAGGTATTGCGCCAGGTCGAGACCCTCAGGCGATAGCTGTAGACGCACTAGTGACACCGTGGGTGTTCCAGTCGGTTTATGTATTTCCTCCTCTTCCTCTCATACCCAAGGTGCTGAGAATCATAAGAAAAAGAGGAGTGAGAACAATACTCATTGTTCCGGATTGGCCAAGAAGGACTTGGTATCCAGATCTGCAAGAAATGCTCACAGAGGACCCATGGCCTCTGCCTCTAAGACAGGACTTGTTGCAACAGGGGCCCTGTCTGTTCCAAGACTTACCGCGGCTGCGTTTGACGGCATGGCGGTTGAACGCCGGATCCTAGCAGAAAAAGGCATTCCGGATGAGGTTATTCCTACGCTGATAAAGGCTAGGATGGACGTGACGGCTAAACATTATCACCGTATATGGCGAAAATATGATGCTTGGTGTGAGGCCAGGAATGCCCCCACGGAGGAATTCCAGCTGGGCCGTTTCCTTCACTTCCTACAGACGGGAGTGACTTTGGGCCTAAAATTGGGTTCCATTAAGGTCCAGATTTCGGCCCTGTCTATTTTCTTTCAAAAAGAACTGGCTTCTCTGCCTGATGTTCAGACGTTTGTAAAGGGAGTGCTGCATTTTTCAGGGCTCTGTTCTTCCATCCGCAGGCGACCCCTCTGGGTCACATAAGAGACCATTTGCGAATATTGTGACTACTGATACCGACACGGACACTGATTCTTGTGTCGACGATAGTGACTCCAGAGAAATAGATCATAAATTGGCAAAAAATTTACAATATATGATTGTGGCTATAAGGGAAGTTCTGGAAGTCACGGAAGCCACTCCTGTACCTCAGGAGAAGGCTTATTTCTATAAAGAAAAGAAATCTAAGGTCACTTTCCCTCCTTCCCACGAGCTTAATACACTCTTTGAAGGGATGTGAGTGAATCCCGAAAATAAATTTTGTATTCCCAAGAGAATTCAGATAGCTTATCCTTTCCCGGTGGAGGACAGGAAAAAATGGGAGTCACCCCCTGTGTTAGACAGTGCACTGTCCAGGTTGACAAAGAAGGTAATTCTCCCTGCACCTGGCACGGCTTCACTAAAAGAGTCGGCAGACCGAAAGATGGAAACTACATTGAAATCCATTTATGTTGCCAATGGTACGCTGCTCAGGCCCACAATTGCTTGCGCGTGTGTGAGTCGCGCTATTGAAAAATGGTCAGAAAGCGTGTCATCAGTAATTAACACGATTGATAAAGATGAGATACTCCTTAAGTTAGGGAATATCAAAGACGCTGCCGCATACATGCTAGAAGCGATGAAAGATATTGGACTCTTGAGTTCACAAGCCGCTACCATGGCAGTATCAGCTCGGCGGGCGTTGTGGATTCGCCAGTGGAACGCGAATGCATATTCCAAAAGAAATATGGAGGCTCTCCCATATAAAGATGAGGCCTTATTTGGCGATGGACTGGATGCGTTAGTCTCGGCAGCTACCGCAGGTAAGTCAACATTTTTGCCCACTGCGCCTGCACCGGCAAAAAAGACATATCACCCACATATGCAGTCCTTTCGGCCCAATAAATACAAAAAAGCGAGAGGTTCCCCCTTCTTTGCGGGTAGGGGAAGGGGAAAGGGAAAGAAGTCCACAGCAGCTTCAGGTTCCCAGGAGCAGAAGTCTACCCCTACTTCTGCCAAATCTTCAGCATGACGCTGGGGCTCCTTTGCGGGAGGCCGCTCGGGTAGGGGCACGTCTCAAACTGTTCAGCCAAGGTCTGGCCTGGATCCCTGGGTGTTGCAAATAGTGTCCCAGGGATACAAGCTGGAGTTTCAAGACGTTCCCCCATGCCGATTTTTCAAATCGACCTTGCCAGCTTCTCTTCCAGAAAGGGAAGCAGTAACAGCGGCAATCCAAAAATTATGTCAGGATCAGGTCATAGTCCTGGTACCTTTGTCACAACAAGGGGAGGGGTTTTATTTAAGCCTTTTTGTAGTTCCGAAGCCGGACGGCTCAGTCAGACCGATCCTAAACCTGAAAAATCTGAATCTCTACTTGAAACGATTCAAGTTCAAAATGGAATCACTGAGGGCAGTGATTTCCAGTCTGGAGGAGGGGGACTACATGGTGTCTGTAGACATAAAAGATGCTTACCTGCATGTTCCCATTTATCCTCCTCACCAGGCTTATCTAAGATTCGTGGTTCAGGATTGCCATTACCGATTCCAGACGTTACCTTTCGGTCTCTCCACGGCGCCGAGGGTATTCACCAAGGTGATGGCAGAGATGATGGTTGTCCTGCGTCAAAAAGGAGTCGATATAACTCCTTATCTAGATGATCTCCTGATAAAGGCGAGATCCAGGGAGCAGTTGTTACAAAACATCACACTCTCCCTGTCAATACTCCAACAACACGGTTGGATCATAAATTATCCAAAGTCACAGTTGGAACAGACGACAAGATTGTCTTTTCTCGGGATGATTCTGGACACAGAAGTTTCTTCTGGTGGAAAGGCTCTGGAAATCCAGAAAATGGTAAAACAGATATTGAAACCATCGAGTGTGTCGATCCATCAGTGCATTCGGTTGTTGGGGAAGATGGTGGCGGCCTACGAGGCCATACAGTTTGGCAGGTTCCATGCCCGGGTATTCCAGTGGAACCTGTTGGACAAGTGGTCGGGATCCCACCTACACATGCACCGGAAGATAATCCTGTCGTCAAGAGCCAGGATTTCGCTCCTGTGGTGGCTACACAGTTCTCACCTACTAGAGGGATGCAGGTTCGGGATTCAGGACTGGCTCCTGGTAACCACGGATGCAAGTCTCCGAAGCTGGGAAGCATTCACTCAGGGAGAAAGCTTCCAGGGAAAATGGTCAAGTCAGGAAGCCTGCCTTCACATAAATGTGCTGGAATTGAGAGCCATTTACAACGGCCTTCGACAAGCGGTACATCTTCTTCAAGATCATCCCGTGCAGAGCCAGTCGGACAATGTAACAGCAGTCGCGTACATAAATAGGCAGGGCGGAACTAAAAGCAGAGCAGCAATGGCAGAGGTGACGAAGATCCTCCTCTGGGCAGAAAGACATGTAAAGGCTCTGTCGGTAATTTTCATTCCGGGAGTAGACAACTGGGAAGCAGACTACCTCAGCAGACACTATCTCCATCCAGGAGAGTGGGGCCTACACCAAGAAGTCTTCACAGAGGTGACAAGTCTTTGGGGAGTTCCTCAAGTAGACATGATGGCATCTCGTCTCAACAAGAAGCTTCAGAAATATTGTTCCAGGTCGAGAGACCCTCAAGCAATAGCAGTGGATGCGCTTGTGGCCCAGTGGGTGTTCTGGTCGGTGTATGTCTTCCATCCACTTCCGCTGATCCCAAAAGTGCTCAGGATCATAAGAAGAACAAGCGTTCGAGCAATCTTCATTGCCCCAGACTGGCCAAGGAGGGCTTAGTACCCAGATCTTCAGGAGTTGCTCATAGAAGATCCTCGGCCTCTTCCTCTTCGGGAGGTTCTGCTGCAGCAGGGGCCGTGCGTGTATCAAGACTTACCGTGGCTACGTTTGACGGCATGGCTGTTGAGCGCCGGAAAGGGTGTTCCGAAGGAAGTCATCCCCACCCTTATTCAGGCCAGGAAAGGAGTAACCTCGAAACATTACCACCGTTTTTGGAGAAAATATGTGTCTTGGTGTGAATCCAAGAGTTTGAGTTGGGACGTTTTCTCCATTTTCTGCAGGCTGGTGTGGAGGCGGACCTACGATTGGGATCAATCAAGTTCCAGATTTCGGCCTTGTCCGTGTTCTTCTAAAAACAATTGACCTCTCTTTCAGAGGTTCAGACCTTCGTGAAAGGGGTTCTGCACATCCAACCTCCATTTGTGCATCCAGTGGCACCATGGGACCTTAACGTGGTGTTGCAGTTCCTTCAGTCAGATTGGTTTGAGCCTCTACAAGAGATAGAGTTGAAGTTTCTCACTTGGAAAGTGGTGATGCTTTTGGCATTGGCATCCGCACGGCGGGTGTCTGAATTGGGGGCCTTGTCTCACAAGAGCCCTTACCTGATCTTCCATGAAGATAGGGCAGAGTTGAGGACTCGTCAACATTTTCTTCCGAAGGTGGCTTCATCTTTCCACATAAACCAACCTATTGTGGTGCCAGTAGTTACTGACACGTTCACTGAGTCAAAGTCTCTAGATGTGGTTAGGGCTTTGAAGATTTATGTCACTAGAACAGCTCGTATACGGAAAATAGAGTCTTTGTTTGTCCTGTATGCTCAAGATTGGGTGTCCTGCTTCCAAGCAGACTATTGCGCATTGGATCAGAAGTACGATTCAGCACGCTCATACTACGGCTGGATTGCCGTTACCGACGTCAGTGAAGGCCCATTCCACTAGGAAGGTGGGCTCATCCTGGGCGGCTGCCCGGGGGGTCTCGTCATTGCAACTTTGCAGAGCAGCTACTTGGTCAGGGTCAAACACATTTGCAAAATTCTACAAGTTTGACACCTTGGCCGATGAAGACCTCAAGTTCGGTCAATTGGTGCTGCAGGGTCATCCGCACTCTCCCGCCCGTACTGGAGCTTTGGTATAAACCCCATCGTCACGAAGTGGACCCCAGCATCCTCTAGGACGTATGAGAAAACAGGATTTTGATACCTACCGGTAAATCCTTTTCTCCTAGTCCGTAGAGGATGCTGGGCGCCGTCCCAGTGCATACTTTACCTGCAGTTTTGTTATTAGAGTTACACAAGTTGTGTTATATTAGTTTCAGCATGTTGCTGTAATTGGTTCATGCCTGTTGGCGTGTGATCTGTTGAATGCCATGTTGTGCGGAATGGTTGAGGTGTGAGCTGGTATGTATCTCACCATTAGTTTAAAGTAAATCCTTTCCTCGAAATGTCCGTCTCCCTGGGCACAGTTCCTATAACTGAGGTCTGGAGGAGGGGCATAGAGGGAGGAGCCAGTTCACACCCATTGAAAAGTCTTAAGCGTGCCCATGGCTCCTGCGGAACCGTCTATACCCCATGGTCATGAAGTGGACCCCAGCATCCTCTACGGACTAGGAGAAAAGGATTTACCGGTAGGTATCAAAATCCTGTTTTCTAGTAGTTCATGTGGGATACTGGGCGCCCGCCTCAGTGCAGAGTTTTTCTGCAGGTTCTTATGCAAGTTATCCTGTTCAGTATTACTATTTGTTAGACTAGTTGCCAAATGTTATGGCCAATGTGTAAAAAATGTATTTCCGGTTGTTCTGGTTTGTGTGTTATGGTGTGCTGGTATGAATCTCACCACATATTGCACTTTTGTTCCTTCTCTCAAGTATGTTCATCCTCCTTCGGGCACAGTTTTACCTTAAATGGCTTGTGCGTGGGGGCATAGAGGGGAGGAGCCAGCACACCCTGCTGAAGACTTTGTGACTTTCCTCCTGCGGATACCCTCCATACCCCATTGTATTAAGGAATGACCCCATTATCCCATATGGACTACGAGAAAAGGACCTACCGGGAGGCAATAAAAAAAAATAATAATAAAAACATACATACATACATACATACATACATACATACATACATACATACATACATACATACATACATACATACATACCTCAAAAAAATAAAGGGAACACTAAAATGACACATCCTAGATCTGAATGAGTGAAATATTCTTATTAAATACTTTGTTCTTTACATAGTTGAATGTGCTGACAACAAAATCACACAAAAATGATCAATGGAAATCAAATTAATTAACCCATGGAGGTCTGGATTTGGAGTCACACTCAACATTAAAGTGGAAAAACACTACAGGTTGATCCAACTTTGATGTAATGTCCTTAAAACAAGTCAAAATGAGGCTCAGTAGTGTGTGTGGCCTCCACGTGCATGTATGACCTCCCTACAACGCCTTTGCATGCTCCTGATGAGGTGGCGGATGGTCTCCTGAGGGATCTCCTCCCAGACCTGGACTAAAGCATCCGCCAACTCCTGGACAGTCTGTGGTGCAACGTGGCGTTGGTGGATGGAGCGAGACATGATGTCCCAGATGTGCTCAATTGGATTCAGGTCTGGGGAACGGGCGAGCCAGTCCATAGCATCAATGCCTTTGTCTTGCAGGAACTGCTGACGTACTCCAGCCACATGGGGTCTAGCATTGTCTTGCATTAGGAGGAACCCAGGGCCAACCGCTCCAGCATATGGTCTCACAAGGGGTCTGAGGATCTCATCTCGGTACCTAATGGCAATCAGGCTACCTCTGGCGAGCCCATGGAGGGCTGTGCGGCCCCCCAAAGAAATGCCACCCCACACCATTACTGACCCACTGCCAAACCAGTCATGCTGGAGGATGTTACAGGCAGCAGAACGTTCTCCTTGGCATCTCCAGACTCTGTCACGTCTGTCACATGTGCTCAGTGAGAACCTGCTTTCATCTGTGAAGAGCACAGGGCGCCAGTGGCGAATCTGCCAATCTTGATGTTCTCTGGCAAATGCCAAACGTCCTGCATGGTGTTGGGCTGTAAGCACAACCCCCACCTGTGGACGTCTGGCCCTCATACCACCCTCATGGAGTCTGTATCTGATCGTTTGAGTAGACACATGCACATTTGTGGCTTGCTGGAGGTCATTTTGCAGAGCTCTGGCAGTGCTCTTCCTGTTCCTCCTTGCACAAAGGCGGACGTAGCGGTCCTGCTGCTGGGTTGTTGCCCTCCTCCACGTCTCCTGATGTACTGGCCTGTCTCCTGGTAGCGCCTCCATGCTCTGGACACTACGCTGACAGACACGGCAAACCTTGCCACAGCTCGCATTGATGTGCCATCCTCGATGAGCTGCACTACCTGAGCCACTTGTGTGGGTTGTAGGGAGGTCATACAGGCACGTGGAGGCCACACACACTACTGAGCCTCATTTCTCTATCGTCCTAGTGGATGCTGGGGTTCCTGAAAGGACCATGGGGAATAGCGGCTCCGCAGGAGACAGGGCACAAAAAGTAAAGCTTTAGGATCAGGTGGTGTGCACTGGCTCCTCCCCCTATGACCCTCCTCCAAGCCAGTTAGATTTTGTGCCCGGCCGAGAAGGGTGCAATCTAGGTGGCTCTCCTAAAGAGCTGCTTAGGAAAGTTTAGCTTAGGTTTTTTATTTTACAGTGAGTCCTGCTGGCAACAGGATCACTGCAACGAGGGACTTAGGGGAGAAGAAGTGAACTCACCTGCGTGCAGGATGGATTGGCTTCTTGGCTACTGGACATCAGCTCCAGAGGGACGATCACAGGTACAGCCTGGATGGTCACCGGAGCCTTGCCGCCGGCCCCCTTGCAGATGCTGAAGTGAGAAGAGGTCCAGAATCGGCGGCAGAAGACTCCTCAGTCTTCTAAAGGTAGCGCACAGCACTGCAGCTGTGCGCCATTTTCCTCTCAGCACACTTCACACGGCAGTCACTGAGGGTGCAGGGCGCTGGGAGGGGGGCGCCCTGGGAGGCAAATGAATACCTATTTTGGCTAAAAATACCTCACATATAGCCTCCGGAGGCTATATGGAGATATTTAACCCCTGCCAGAATCCGTTAAGAGCGGGAGACGAGGCCGCCGAAAAAGGGGCGGGGCCTATCTCCTCAGCACACAGCGCCATTTTCCCTCACAGAAAGGCTGGAGGGAAGGCTCCCAGGCTCTCCCCTGCACTGCACTACAGAAACAGGGTTAAAACAGAGAGGGGGGGCACTAATTTGGCGATATGCTTATATATATATTAAGATGCTATAAGGGAAAACACTTATATAAGGTTGTCCCTATATAATTATAGCGTTTTTGGTGTGTGCTGGCAAACTCTCCCTCTGTCTCTCCAAAGGGCTAGTGGGTCCTGTCCTCTATCAGAGCATTCCCTGTGTGTGTGCTGTGTGTCGGTACGTGTGTGTCGACAGGTAGGAGGACGATGTTGGTGAGGAGGCGGAGCAATTGCCTGTAATGGTGATGTCACTCTCTAGGGAGTCGACACCGGAATGGATGGCTTATTTAGGAAATTACGTGATAATGTCAACACGCTGCAAGGTCGGTTGACGACATGAGACGGCCGACAAACAATTAGTACGGTCCAGACGTCTCAAAAACACCGTCAAGGGTTTTAAAACGCCCGTTTACTTTAGTCGGTCGACACAGACACAGACAGGGACACTGAATCCAGTGTCGACGGTGAATAAACAAACGTATTCCTTATTAGGGCCACACGTTAAAGGCAATGAAGGAGGTGTTACGTATTTCTGATACTACAAGTACCACAAAAGAGGGTATTATGTGGGATGTGAAAAAACTACCATAGTTTTTCCTGAATCAGATAAATTAAATAAAGTGTGTGATGATGCGTGGGTTCCCCCCGATAGAAAATTATGGGCGGTATACCCTTTCCCGCCAGAAGTTAGGGCGCGTTGGGAAACACCCCTTAAGGTGGATAAGGCGCTCACACGCTTATCAAAACAAGTGGCGGTACCGTCTATAGATAGGGCCGTCCTCAAGGACCAGCTGACAAGGCTGGAAAATATAATAAAAAGTATATACACACATACTGGTGTTATACTGCGGCCAGCGATCGCCTCAGCCTGGATGTGCAGAGCTAGGGTGGCTTGGTCGGATTCCCTGACTAAAAATATTGATACCCTTGACAGGGACAGTATTTTATTGACTATAGAGCATTTCTATATATGCGAGATGCACAGAGGGATATTTGCACTCTGGCATCATGAATAAACGCGATGTCCATAACTGCCAGAAGATGTTATGGACACGACAGTGGTCAGGTGATGCAGATTCCAAACGGCACAGTATGGCCGTATAAAGGAAGAGGACTTGTTTGGGGTCGGTCCATCGGACCTGGTGGTCACGGCAACTGCTGGAAAATCCACCGTTTTTTACCCTAAGTCACATCTCTGCAGAAAAAGACACCGTCTTTTCAGCCTCAGTCCTCTCGTCCCTATAAGATCATATCTGCCCAGGGATAGAGGAAAGGGAAGAAGACTGCAACAGGCAGCCTATTCCCAGGAACAGAAGCGTTCCACCGCGTCTGACAAGTTCTCAGCATGGCGCTGAGACCGTACAGGACCCCTGGATCCTACAAGTAGTATCCCGGGGGTACAGATGGGAATGTCGAGACGTTTCCCCTTCACAGGCTCCTGAAGTCTGCTTTACCAAGTCTCCCTCCGACAAGGAGGTAGTATGGGAAAAAATTCACAAGCTGTGTTCCCAGCAGGTGACAATTAAATTACCCCTCCTACTACAGAAAAGGGGTATTATTCCACACTATATTGTGGTACTGAAGCCAGAAGGCTAGGTGAGACTTATTCTAAAAAATTTTTTTTGAACACTTACAAAGGTTCAAATTAAGATGAAGTCACTCAGAGCAGTGATAACGAACCAGGAAGAAGGGGACTATATAGTGTCCCGGGACATCAGGGATGCTTACCTCTATGTCCCAAATTTGCCCTTCTCACTAAGGGTACCTCAGGTTCGTGGTGCAGAACTGTCACTATCCGTTTCAGACGCTGCCGTTTGGATTGTCCACGGCACCCCGGGGTCTTTACCAAGGTAATGGCCGAATTGATGATTCTTCTTCGAAGAAAAGGCGTCTTAATTATCCCTTACTTGGACGATCTCCTGATAGGGGCATAGTCCAGGGAACAGTTGGAGGTCGGAGTAGCACTATCTCGGATACTGCTACAATCAGCACGGGTGGATTCTAAATATTCCAAAATCGCAGCTGATCCCGACGACACGTCTGCTGTGCCTAGGGATGATTCTGGACACAGTCCAGAAAAAGGTGTTTCTCCCGGAAGAGAAAGCCAGGGAGTTATCCGAGCAAGTCAGGAACCTCCTAAAAACAGTGCATCATTGCACAAGGGTCCTGGTAAAAATGGTGGCTTCCTACGAAGCAATTCCATTCGGCAGATTTCACGTAAGAACTTTTCAGTGGGATCTGCTGGACAAATGGTCCGGATCGCATCTTCAGATGCATCAGCGGATAACCCAATATCCAAGGACAAGGGTGTCTCTCCTGTGGTGGTTATAGAGTGCTCATCTTCTAGAGGGCCACAGATTCGGCATTCAGGATTGGATGCTGGTAACCACGGAGCCCAGCCTGAGAGGCTGGGGAGCAGTCACACAAGGGAAAAATTTCCAGGGAGTGTGATCAAGTATGGAGACTTTTCTCCACATAAATATACTGGAGCTAAGGGTAAATTTATAATGCTCTAAGCTTAGCAAGACCTCTGCTTCAAGGTCAGCCGGTATTGATCCGGTGGGAAAAACATCACGGCAGTCGCCCACGTAAACAGACAGGGCGACACAAGAAGCAGGAGGGCAATGGCAGAAACTGCAAGGACTTTTCGCTGGGCGGAAAATCATGTGATAACACTGTCAGCAGTTTTTCATCCCGGGAATGGAAACTGGGAAGCAGACTTCCTCAGCACGACCTCCACCCGGGAGAGTGGAAACTTAATTGAGAAGTTTTTTCCACATGATTGTAAACCGTTGGGAAATACCAAAGGTGGACATGATGGCGTCCCGTCTGAACAAAAAACGGGACAGGTATTGCGCCAGGTCAAGGGACCCTCAGGCAATAGATGTGGACGTTCTGGTAACACCGTGGGTGTACCAGTCGGTGTATGTGTTCCCTCCTCTGCTTCTCATACCTAAGGTGCTGAGAATTATAAGACGTAGAGGAGTAAGAACTATACTCATGGCTCCGGATTGGCCAAGAAGGACTTGGTACCCGGAACTTCAAGAGATGCTTACAGAGGTTTTATGGCCTCTGCCGCTAAGAAGGGACTTGCTTCAGCAAGTACCATGTCTGTTCCAAGACTTACCGCAGCTGCGTTTGTCGGCATGGCGATGGAAAGCCGGATCCTAAGGGAAAAAAGGCATTCCGGAAGAGGTCATTCCTACCCTGGTCAAAGCCAGAAAGGAGGTGACCGCACAACATTATCACCACGTGTGGCGAAAATTTGTTGCGTGGTGTGAGGCCAGGAAGGCCCCACAAAGAAATTTCAACTCGGTCGTTTCCTGCATTTCCTGCAAACAGGAGTGTCTATGGGCCTCAAATTGGGGTCCATTAAGGTTCAAATTCGGCCCTGTAAATTTTCTTCCAGAAAGAATTGGCTTCAGTTCCTGAAGTCCAGAAGTTTGTCAAGGGAGTATTGCATATAC
This sequence comes from Pseudophryne corroboree, assembly GCF_028390025.1. Taxonomy (NCBI): domain Eukaryota; kingdom Metazoa; phylum Chordata; class Amphibia; order Anura; family Myobatrachidae; genus Pseudophryne; species Pseudophryne corroboree. The sequence continues at coordinate 225,208,677 of NC_086444.1, read as the reverse complement.
AAACCCCTTTTTTGTGCCTCCAGTGGCACTGTGGGATCTCAACGTAGTTCTGGGATTTCTCAAATCACATTGGTTTAAAACCAGTCAAATATGTGGATTTGCAGCATCTCACATAAAAAGTGACCATGCTCTTGGCCCTGGCCTGGACCAGGCGAGTGTCAAATTGGTGTTTTTTTCTCAAAAAAGCCCATATCTGTTTGTCCATTCGGACAGGGCAGAGCTGCGGACTCGTCCCCAGTTCTCTCCCTAAGGTGGTGTCAGTGTTTCACCTGAACCAGCTTATTGTGGTGCCTTGCACCTACTAGGGACTTGGAGGACTCCAAGTTGCTAGAAGTTGTCAGGGCCCTGAAAATATATTCCAGGACAGCTGGAGTCAGAAAATCTGACTCGCTGTTTATACTGTATGCACCCAACAAGTTGGGTGCGCCTGCTTCTAAGCAGTCGATTGCTCGTTGGATTTGTAACACAATTCAACTTGCACATTCTGAGGCAGGCCTGCCACAGTCTAAATCGGTTAAGGCCCATTCCACAAGGAAGGTGGGCTCATCTTGGGCGGCTGCCCGAGAGGTCTCGGCATTACAACTCTGCCGAGCAGCTACGTGGTCAGGGGAGAACAAGTTTGTAAAATTCTACAAATTTGATATCCTGGCAAAAGAGGACCTGGAGTTCTCTCATTCGGTGCTGCAGAGTCATCCGCACTCTCCCGCCCGTTTGGGAGCTTTGGTATAATCCCCATGGTCCTTTCAGGAACCCCAGCATCCACTAGGACGATAGAGAAAATAAGAATTTACTTACCGATAATTCTATTTCTCGGAGTCCGTAGTGGATGCTGGGCGCCCATCCCAAGTGCGGATTATCTGCAATACTTGTACATAGTTACAAAAATCGGGTTATTATTGTTGTGAGCCATCTTTTCAGAGGCTCCGCTGTTATCATACTGTTAACTGGGTTTAGATCACAAGTTGTACGGTGTGATTGGTGTGGCTGGTATGAGTCTTACCCGGGATTCAAAATTCCTCCCTTATTGTGTACGCTCGTCCGGGCACGGTACCTAACTGGCTTGGAGGAGGGTCATAGGGGGAGGAGCCAGTGCACACCACCTGATCCTAAAGCTTTACTTTTTGTGCCCTGTCTCCTGCGGAGCCGCTATTCCCCATGGTCCTTTCAGGAACCCCAGCATCCACTACGGACTCCGAGAAATAGAATTATCGGTAAGTAAATTCTTATTTTTGACTAGTTTTAAGGACATTACATCAAAGTTGGATCAGCCTGTAGTGTGTTTTTCCACTTTAATTTTGAGTGTGACTCCAAATCCAGACCTCCATGAGTTAATAAATTTGATTTCCATTGATAATTTTTGTGTGATTTTGTTGTCAGCACATTCAACTATGTAAAGAACAAAGTATGTTATAAGAGTATATCATTCATTCAGATCTAGGATGTGTTATTTTAGTGTTCCCTTTATTTTTTTGAGCAGTGTACATGTATATGTATGTGTGTATATGTATGTATGTGTGTGTGTGTGTGTGTATATATGTATGTATATGTATATATATATATATATATATATAAATAAAAATATGAGCCCCGAAACGTTGGATTGCCTGCACATTGAAAATGTACCTGTTTTGCTTAAGTGTCCGAGTGCCGCAGTATTTCTATTTCTCTGTCTACAAAACTGGGACCTAGGGCAAAGGAGCCCAGTATAGTTATTTGTGGGAGTGCCGGTTTGATTGTATTGGAGAGATATATATATATATATATAACTTTTTTTTTTTTGGGTGGGGTGGTGGTGTCGGAACAACGTTCCATCTTACCCTGGGCTCCAAAAAACCCTAGTTACGCCTCTGGGTAGCAAGACATTTTTATTACAATTTTAATTAATTTTACTTCTTTAATATGTACCCTTCACCTCGAATTAATGGTTATAATATTGAAATGTTCTGGATGTTCAGATGAATTAATGGCAAATGCACAAGTTTGTGCCGGACCCGTACTGTGCATGTACAGTACAGGTTCTACATCATCAGACGCAGTATGGTTGCAGACATCTAGTAATTGGCACTCTGCAACCATTTGTGGGCTGCGACGGCTGCTGTTTCACAAAACGGAGGCGTGTCATCTGCATTTTGTGAGAGTGCTGGGGCTAGGGTCTCACTGTCTTGTGACTGAAATGTTCTGGCCTCAGGGGTGGAGCTGCTGCAGACAGTCTGTTGCCATTCGGGGGCGGCAGCGACAGCCGCCATTTCACAAAACGGAGGTGTATTGCTTCCATTTTGTGGGAGTGCAAAAGCCAGGGTCTCAGTCTTCCAATGGATGTTTCTTGGCCTCAGCTGTCGCAGCCGGTCTGCGTGACTTCCGGGTTTACTCAGCTGTCCAGTTTTCTAGGAAGTGATGTGTTGCTGCGTCCTTGGGCACAGCAGTGGATCACACATGCAAGTAGGAGGTGTCTACATGTACCAGGCGCCTCCTGCTGCATTACTGTATCTGATAGAATACAATTGGTCAAAGTGGGGGGATCCACCTCCCAAGCTCGGTCCATCAGTACCGGGGCACCCCAGGGCTGTGTACTCTCACCCCCTGCTCTTCTCTCTGTACACTAATGACTGTTCCTCTGAGTCCCAGTCAGTTAAAATGATTAAATTCACTAACGACACCACCGTTAAAGAAGGGGACGAATCGGACTATAGATGGGAAGTGGATTGGTTGGCCCGGTGATGTAGCTGTAACAACGTAGAGCTCAACCCACTTAAAACTGTCGAAATGGTAGTAGACTTTAGGAAGAACCCAGCAGAAGCACCCCCACTAATCATAGCCGATAGTGTGGTGTTGCTAGTGGACCTCTAGAGTCCTCAAGTGGGGACCAAATGCAGATGCCACAATCGGAAAGGTGCAGCAGAGGCTGTTCTTCCTAAGGCAACTTAAGAAGTTTAACATCCCACAGAATCTCCTGCTCCTCTTCTACTCCGCAATTGTAAAATCTGTTCTGTGCTCCTCTATTATCGTCTGGTATAGCTCCGCCAATCAGAGAGACAAACACAGGCTCCAAAGAGTGGTAAGGTCTGCTGAGATCATCGACCGCCTGTTCACGACCTGTACCGGTCCAGAGCCAAAAAAAGGGCGACCAGGATAGTCAATGATCTGCCTCACCCGGGCTATGGTGTGCTCAACCTGCTGCCATCAGAAAAAAGATACAGGGCCATTCCCACCAGAAACAATAGAAGCCTCAAAAGCTTCTTTCCTCAAGCAGTCCACCTGCTGAACTCTTGACAAACTGCCGCGTTGACTGTCCAGTCGCTCTACTACGATCTTCTGATTGTAATGAACACTGTGTACTTTTACTCTTGTCTATGTGTTCGCCTCCTTGCTGCTGCACTGTAAACCGAAATCAAATTCCTAGTATACGCAAGTGTACCTGGCCAATAAAGCTGATTCTAATTCTGAGCATCATCATTACAAGTACACAGCAGTGATCCACCCTCCAAAGGGAACCAGCTGATCTCTCTGCATTTATTAGTTATTTTATTTTTTTATTATCACACAGGAGCGATAAGGGTGTGTTTAGGTTTTGTATTGTTTTTTTGTTTGTTTGGCTTTTTCTTTTTCACAGTTCCATTGTTGAATCATTTTTTACATGTTTAATTAAGGTCATTGTGGCTTTATGTGCTAAAACATATTAACAGCAGTGAAATGTCAATTACTTGGTTAAAATGGGACTGAAGATTAAATAATTTTGACATTTACAGGATTATTGCCATTTAGTTCTGGAAACTATTTTATATCCTCTCCGTAATGATAATATTCTGCCAATCTTCATGGCAGCTACCAGTCAGTAAAGGCTGACATTGTAAAGCGACCTCTCCTGGTATAGACAGCAGCTTTGTTTAATAATCTCTTGGTTTTTTTTTTTTCCTACACATCACATCTACTTTTTAATTAGTTTTACTATTGCTTTTCAGGTATGGGTCAGGAAGCATGTAAAGCTGCCTGGCCTAAACCCTCAGGAGGCTATCAAACAATCACAGGGCGAAGGTACGGAAGAAGGCATGCCTATATCAGCTTCCGCCCATCTCTTGAGAGTCCAAACAGAACTTCAGCTCAGCTTGGAAGAGAAACTGAAGGGATGGAGTTAGACAATGTGCAAAAGGAGAAGGAATTAAGTGTGTGATATGCTATTGTTTGTTCCTGTTTATGTACAGTAGTCTAACATGATCCTCATTATAAAATATATATTATATAGACACATACAATGCTGAAGCAAATTATATACTGTGTATAATCCTAGCAATTGCAACGAGGAGTGCTTAACTCATGGTTATGCATGGCTGATTATCAATGAAATCAGTATTTAGTGGTTATATTTAGATATACACTTTTATAATAGGTTTAGTTCTGTTGTAATCCCATGCTTCTTCTTTTTTTCTTTCTTTTTTTCTTTCTTTTTTCTTTCTTTAATTAGACCATTTGGCTGCTGAAAGTTGAGACTGTATGTATCTGCTCCCAGTCATCAACCAGATCATTTAACTGTTCTTCATAGTGAAAGCTCAAACCATTGCATGCCTTCTATTCATTCACAAGGAAGCTCTTCTAGGCTATTATCATCTGCATACATACCAAACAGGAATTAATGCATATCGATTAAAGACTATTCAGTTGTGGTCTTATGCTGAGAAAGATTCTTACAGTACTAGTATTCTGAATGTACAGATATAAATGGCTAACCTTAGCTGCCTCAGCCAATCTGAAACCTACTTAAATTATGGAAGCCTCTTTCCCAGTTTATAACATTATTACTATTACACAGGGGAAGGGGGGCCCCCAGTTATTATACACACTGGGGAAAGGGGGAGGGGGGGGCAGTTCTTACATCCCTCCAGTACTACCCTGCTCCTGTGGAGCTCCAACAGAGTATCGTGGAAGAGGGGAGCGGGTGACAGGGTGGAGGGTAAAAAGTGGGTGAGTGTAGTCCTCGTAATGAGAGGAGCAGATTACAATACAGAGCGTCAGGTTAGTGAATGAACGGGGCGGGTCTGGTCCTGTAGGAGCTTCCCCCTACTCCTCCCCAGCCCATATGACCCTCATGCTGTACAGCACCCGCAGCCGCCTCTTGTCCCGCAACTTACCGCTACCATCTTCCTGCTTCCTCCGCGGTCTGGCTCCTGTAGCTCACTGGAGGGGCACCATGGATTTCCTCAGCTTGCCCGCGGAGGTCACAGCCCCAGCTACCGTACACACAGGATGATTCCTGTCATGTGCAGTGCGCGCGGAGCAGACTGTGAGGGGGAGGCGGGAGAACACATTCTCCATGGTCTCCTCCACTTCCAATTTCCTCCTTCTGCTGCCGTTGAGACGAAAACTGACCGCTGCTGGTCAGAGCATGTCCTGGGGGACCCTGTTTTTTTTTTTTCTTTTTTGAGTCCCCACAATGAATTATTTGGTAAAATAAGCGCCATAGCGTGTTTTTGCCATCACTGCAAGGTATTATTTTTTCCTTGTTTTCTAAAGCAGTAGTGTTTAAAAAAAAAAAAAGAAGATGGTCCCGTAAATGTCAGTTTGCGTTTCATACATTTATGCATTAAAAACAAATTACCATTGGTAAAAAGCAGAAATATGTCTATGCGATGAGAGCACAACTATATGAGTGTGGCATACAATCACAGGGTTTCACTAAAGATGAATTTTGGAACATTAATTAGTAATGAATTGATTTAGCTATTGAATGGTTGTTAATTAAATAATTACTACTTCAAAAGCATTTCTGTAGCAGCAGTGTTTTTGAAAAATAAACAAGAACTACTATTTTATTTTTTTGTCATCCTAGCTGTAAATCACCCACATAAACGTACAGTGGGCTGTCTACTATTATTTATAACTTTCTCCCCACTATCATTGTAACAAAGTCAACCATATTTATAGTAATTTGTTCCTCCGCATGCTGCTGTCTTTGATCACAGAAATGCCAAGCTTGATTCTAAATATATTTTTCTTTTTTAGTTTTGTCTGAAAGTCCTGATTCATCACTCTTCACCATCGGTAGCGTTTTAACTGCGGATTTTCAGGAAGAAAGCAGAACATTTCATGCTAATGATAGTTTGTCTGTGTTTACTGAAGCCGAGCAAAATACTGTGTCCCCCTTTTCAATGTCAGAACATGTGAGAAGATGTCAGACATTGAATAATAGCACTGACTGCGAGAAAAGCACAAAAACTTTCATCAGGCATGCTTCAATGGAGCACTCGCGCCACTCCCATCAAAACAGCATTTCATTTGTGAATATTGACTCTTTTGAGCCAGACAGCAGTGAAGGGGAAGACACTGTTAGCCACCACGATGATATTTCTTTAAACTGTGAGACTGGAAACCATAAGAAAACGTTAAATCACATGCTCTCTGACTTTAAAAAAGAATCTCCTACTGAAATACTGTCAGAATTTTCCAGCTTGAATCATACTTTTTCCAAAGACAGTTTATCTCAGGTGAGGCCTGCATCCTTAGCCAAACAATATAACATAGACCTATGCACAACGCCGTGGAGTTTGTCCGCAAGCTCTGTGTCAGAGGACGAAGCCACAGGTGTTGGCAATATGAATCTTTGTGATTCTCTGCAACTGAAACATAGACATGAACTGGCGCAGAAAAGCACTATAGGACTCTGCAACGAAATAAATACAGTTAGTGTTAAGACTGAACACGAGAATGAACCCGTTGTCAGGCCTAAGATTAGAAAACAGGTTCCCTCAATTTCAACTGGAAAAGACCCGTTGATAACGGAGGAAATTGGAAAAGAAACCAAAAGTTCTAGAAAAGGAAACCGGGAAACCATATTTAGTGTGGAAAAGATGGATGAAAAGAACCACAATGTTAAAGACCCGACAACCATTGAAGGAGCCAGAAAAAAGATAAAAAGGGGTAATAAGGAAAATGTAACGCCGCAAGAAGATAAACCTTTAGTGGATGATACTTTTTGGGATGATTTTGAAGTCTATGGTATGAAATTAACAGATTCTACAAAAGATGAAGACAGGTAGGATATTTATGCATTACCAACACAAAGTCTGGTTTTTTTAATATATTAAAACGTGTTTAATATCTAGGGGGTGGGATCTGATCCAACCTATTCCAGTTCAATGGCAAGTCTTACCTTTCAGATCTAACTGCTATAGTTTTAACCAGCTCTGATTCTATTCTCCTATTTATATTCCACCCTTGGATGTGGAACATACTTGTATTGAATTACAATACCTCTCTTCTGACAATTCTGCTCTCACTTTTATGCCACAATATACATATGCACTTTGCCAAATTATATCTCAGCCTCTCAAGTGGTTACTTTCCAAGGCTACAATGTATAAAGAAGCATTAATACCTATTTCAACAACGGTTTCTTTCTCCTCCAACTATTTTCAAATGACACATCCCCACCGACACTGTCATCATCCATACTTGTCATCATTTTTAGTTCCACCATTTGTTATGACCCAAAAACCACCATAACACTTCCAACCTTAATTCACCAGTCTTATCTGGAATCCCGACCGCCGGCATACCGACAGCTGGGTGAGCGCAAATGAGTCCCTTGCGGGCTTGCTGCGCTCGCCACGCTGCGGGCACGGTGGCGTGCTACGCGCGCCACGCTATCTATTCTCCCTCCAGGGGGGTCGTGGACCCCCAAGAGGGAGAAAGTGTCGGGATTCTGGCGCCGGGATCCCGACAGTCAGCAAACTGAAGACCACCCATCCGGATACATTACACTCCTGGCCTGTCACTGTCCGGTATTGCGTCACCTGAAACACTCTCCCATGACTGCAGCTTACCTGTACATCTAGACCTGTGACATATCAGGTGGTCGGTTTCCTGCACGCCAATCATTGCAAAAAAAAAACCCTGCCCCTTGCACAGGAGAATATGCAAAAGGAGCTCAAAATAAAATAACAATATAACAGGTATTCTAGAAAATGGACATATTTTCTTTAACAATAGAAAAATGAAATGATAAATCTTTTACAATAAAGGGCGGTATCCAATTAGCCACAGTAATTTACCAAGGGTAATTGACTTGCCCGGGGCTAATTGGGTAGCTCTAGTCGAGTCAATAACCCTCTGTAAATTAGCAGGGATTTTGTTTTTCCATGATCACTGTTGCGAAAACACATAGGTCTACTGCTGTTTTTCAAAAATCCCTTGTGTTTTCCTGCGAAAACGGATAATTTGTCGCACAGAAAAAAATAGACCGTAATTGGATAGCCCAATAATGACCATCAGGCAAAAATCACAATAAATGCCTTTTTTTTTTTTTTTCCTGCCAGAAAAATTACCGCAGCTAATAGGTTAATTCTAAAATGTACCTATTATAACCTTTTATTAAAATGAATCCAGTGTAAAAACATAAAAATGCAAAAAATCAAATGTAACCTAAACTGACAGGTGGAAAAGCACATGTATTTCTGATCAGCATTAAAATAGCAGTCACTTGTGTGCACTGGGAAATGTCCCATCTGAAGTCTCTTATGTTACGATGTGTCCACTCACATATAGCCTCCCGGCACGTTACTCAGTAGTGCCGAGTGTCTTTTTGTGCGACTTTTTACATTAATATTCATATCTGGGGGGTATTCAATTAGTGCAGTTTTTCTGACAAGTTGAAAAACTGGCACTTGCCGCCTGTTTGTAGGTCGAATTCACATTTGACCTATTCAAAGCCCGTTCTGATTTCTCTAGCATCCATAAGGGATATTGGGGACAGATTTAGTAGGATGGGGGCATAGACGGATCCAAAGGAGCCAGTGCACTTTAAATTTCTTCAACTGGGTGTGCTGGCTCCTCTCCTCTAAGCCCCCTCCCACAGGTAGTTTAGAAAAAAGTGCCCTCAGGAGAGGATGCACACTCTGCAAGCTCCAGAGTTTTTTCTTCAATTTCATTTAAACTTTTACTTATTTCGGTATGCTGTTTGGGCAAGAGCATACCTGCGCTGTGGGAGTTAGGGGAGACGGTTACTGGACTCATGAGGTGCAGAGCCGCTTCTCTGCTGCAGGACCTGAGGGGCTGTTTGTTCAGCGGGGCACTGCGCCTTAGCTGCTGCAGCTTGCCGCACACCCCTAACAGATCCTGAAGGTGATCGCCGGTTCATTGTGCGGCAGAAGTGTGTGTGAAGCATTTATGTGAGGCTACACAGCCTGTGGAGACATTGCCAGTATAAAATTTATTAGTAGCTCCAGCGCCATAGCGGGGGGCGGAGCTACATCAGAGCGTGCTCAGCGGCTTTTTGGCACCTTCCTCTGCATAAGCAGCAGCCTCATGCAGCTCCTCAAAACAGTCACGGGATCACTGTACCAGGTGTAGAGGGGGAGAGACGCTATTAGTGCACAGTTTACATTCCTCTGGGGAATTCTCTGCACAGCAGTATCACTGTTATATGTTAATACATAAAACGCTGACCGTCTCACTGGGGCTGTACAGCGTTGGGTGCGCTGGTGTCCTCTCTTCTGTGTCTCCTCTGACTTGCAATAGGGCAGGCTTGTATTGTATTCATTCTGTGTTGTATGTGTATTGTTTCTGTCTTTCATTATGGTGATAAAGAAGTCATGCAATGTATGTAATACCAGAGTCTCCCCTAGTTTTTCGGGCTCCATATACTGTGAGCAGTATAGTCAGTCATCACAAAATGCTGATAACAACATGGGAGAGAGTCCAGAGCCTTCCTGGCTGGGGGCTATAAAAACCATGATGTCAGATATGTAATCTCAGCTCACTGCCAATGCCAATAAAACACAAGAACTGCAACAAGCAGTGGCTAGCCTAACTGCCAAGGCTGATGCTTCCCATCCCCCATTGTCTACTACAGGTGCACAAATACGTGCTTTGCCTGCAATACTATCAGATTCTGATGATGATGTACAGGTGGACGAGGATGATGGGGATCCCATTAGTGGGGATTCTACCCCTACACAGGGTATCGAACCTGTACAGGGCTAGATTCGCTCCATAGTCCCCGCGCCAGATGTACTCCTCCTCAAATCTCCCCATATATAGGTTTGCGAGACTCGGAGCGAATCCAGCCACCATCGCAGCACCTCGTGTCTTTAAATAAAACTGTGAATTGAACAAAAGATAATTGTGATGTAAAATAAATTTTATAGATTCCAAAATAAGGTCATACAAAGGTGTTGACATGTCTAAATCCTGGAACAAATAATGTTTTATGGCTTCTATCCCTAAATCATGAGGGATTTTTGAAATATAAAGCCTCCACGTCACGTCATGAGTATGTAACCTCTCTTCCATTTTATTGTCTGAGTCAATTTTAAAAAGTGCTTTGTATCTTTTATATATGACCGCATATTCTTTACATGGTCTTGTAAAAAATAATCTACAAATGTGGATAAGTTACATGTAAGGGACCCAACACCCGAAAAAATAGGACGACCAGGAGGTGATGTGATGGATTTGTGAATTTTGGGCAAATAATAAAATGTTGGCATTACAGGGTGTGCATTAAATAAAAAGTGATAAATATCCTTGGATATTGTGCCTTCATCGAGAGCTTTATTTAACAATGTCTAAAATTCACGCTGATGGGGTATTGTGGGGTTGCTACTCAATTTTTTTTTAAATAAAAATTGGTGTCCTCCAACTCTGCCGGCCTCATTAGGTAATCTGCAGTATTGACGATAACAATCCCAACCCCCTTATCAGCCGGCTTGATAGTAATTGATTTATCAGAACAGAAGACCTTAATAGCCCTCCTATTTATTTTTATTTTCATTATGATAATAATTCATAGTTTCTTTCTTCTCATTGGTGAGTGTATGTCCTATGTGAGGAATACAGTCTTTGGGGGTCTGTTTTTTCCTGTTTATTAGATAGGAGGGAGCAGACACCCAGCTGACTTTTCGGGCATTTGAATTCCCCCCTATATGTCAATATGTATTTTTTGGTAACTATATGTCCCATGTAAATAATATACTATATATATATATATATATATATATATATATATATATATATATATATATATATATATATATATATATATATATATATAAGTTACTGTGGACTGGCACTCCCTCCTCAAGAAACAGCGTTGCTCCGGTGCCTTCCCAGTGCAGATGGGACAATGTTACAAAGAAGAGGCGGCACTCAGAGACTGTAGTTGTCAAAATTGTATTCCACACAAACGATCCAACGTTTCGGGGGTACTTACGCCCCCTTTGTCAAGGTGAACAACATCTGTTGTTCACCTTGACAAAGGGGGCGTAAGTACCCCCGAAACGTTGGATCGTTTGTGTGGAATACAATTTTGACAACTACAGTCTCTGAGTGCCGCCTCTTCTTTGCAACATATATATATATATATATATATATATATATATATATATATATATATATATATATTATAATATTAGTGGTGACATATGTATTTGAGTTCTATACAGATGAATATACATGTTCCTGTGTATAGATAATGATACAAATAAAGAATACTAAGGGGGAAGGCAGCAATTTCTAAAGAGTCTATATAGCCTGTTTAATAGTATTGCATTTATTACAGCAGTATTATGTTCATTATTGGTATATATACGGATAATTATGGTTGCATAAAATGTTTTTCATTTATACTGCACATCTCACTCATATTAATATATGGGCGTGATGTTTTCTGAGTGTAATAAGCTACTGGTATCCATTTCTCCTTTGCAACTATACTATATATAAAAAGCAAGAGGAATAAATGAGCATTTTATATTTATGAGGTAGTCTCTTGCAAAAGATATACTGTGTATAATATAATATGTGTAAAGTTTGTAGCCTATTTAAATGTGTTAATATGTATCACTGTGAAACCATTCAAAGACATCATCAGCATATGAGCTACAAGATATGTCCACTTACATCTTTGCTTTTTTTTTTTTTGGCACAACATGCAAAACACGGCTAAGCTGTTTTTCACGAGTAGTGAGTGGATGGATTTTAAAAGTTTTGTTTGCCATAATAGAATATGTATAAAGTAACATATTAAAGAAGCAAATTAAGAAAAATCACAAGGCATGGCTAAATCTCTGAGTCTATGGCATGCAAGACCGTGCCATACATGGCGGGATATAGCAAAGATGTATGTGGACACATCTGTACAACACCTGATAATGAGGTGTGGAACACATAATTGTAGCACATGTGCAAGATATCTGGTCCCTTCAAAAAAAGGAAACACAGGGAACACCAGGTCTATTGGTCTGAGGAAGCTGCCGATGATCACTTGAGGCAGGCTGCGCTACATACGGACAAACCAAGTCGCTACAGGGAGCGAGGAACATCTTACCACCGTGTGCAGCGGGAGCGTCCTAGCATCACCATAGCCTCCAGGTACCTTGCAGAAACTACGGGCACAGCAGTAGCGGGGAACCATCCTTGCCAGCATTATAAATACTCTCACCAGATACTGCAAATAACGGAGCACAGCAGTTCATTGGCAGCAGTACACATTGTCCCATTTGAGGGAGACAACGGCATCAAAGAAGGAGTATAAGTGGAGAGATACAATTTTGTAACAAACACTCCTCTGGATATGGCCATCTTTAAAGGATATTAGCACCAGTGGCCGCGAGGACAGTGAGTGTCTCCAAAATCCATGAAAGTGGTAAATAAAGCTTATTTGCATATATCAATCTCCCAACTCTTATGTCATCTAAAAGTTACTAATTGTGAAGAACTGTTGGCAATCATTTTATTGTGGGAAACAAACTTCTTAGTGAATAATATTCTCTTTATTATTGCTATACAAATAATTAAATACTGGTGATTGAATTTTTGATTACTAAGTAACATATTGTTATCTGCACTGTTGAATTTTAATCAGTTTTTTAATTGTGCTATCATCATGAGTAGAGTATGCCGGCCAGCTGATGCTTATTTTTATATTGTGTAAATGTTGTAGACAATTTCTTTTTTAAAAAATAAGACATTTTACTGTATACCAGCGCTTTTCTTCTTTGAATATATATTTCATGTTTATTTTTGGTTGAGTATACCCACAGAAAAGCAGCAGGTATCTGAGTAAGGTTGCCTGATCAATTCTTGTTTTTGTCTAAGGACAGAGGTGCCTCAAATGCGGCACGAGGCTCCAGAGGTTTGTCACATAAGTTTGCCACCACAGGGTCTCGGGTCAGCTCTGTCTCTCCAAAACACTCAACATGCTGGTGTCCCTTCGCTCCTGGGGGATCTCGGGGTGGGAGCTAGTCTGAGATTTTTCAGCCCCGTTTGGAACAGATCCCTGGGTAAAAGACCTGAAATCACAGGGCTATAAATTGGAGTTCGAAAGTTCTCCGCCTCACAGGTTTTTCAAATCGGGATTATCAAATTCAGAAACCATGCGCCCCCACTACAGGAGGTTATTCTAAAATTGGTTCGGACCCAGGTCATTGTTGCCATGCCTCTTCCACAACGGATCAAAGGATACTATTCCAGCCTTTTTGTGGTACCAAAACCGGACGGCTCAGTGAGGCCCATTTTGAACCTCAAATCACTAAACCCATATCTGCGGGTTTTTCCGGTTCAAAATGGAGTCTCTGAGAGCAGTGATCTCAGGTCTGGAGGAGAGGGGAGTTCTTGGTCTCTGAACATAAAGGACGCGTACCTCCATATTCCGATATGGCCGCCTCATCAAGCCTACCTCAGGTTTGCTCTGCTGGAGGAACACTACCAGTTCCAGGCGCTGCCCTTCGGCCTATCTACGGCCCCAAGGGTCTTCACCAAGGTGATGGCGGAAATTATGTTCCAACTCAGGATTCAGGGTCTGAACATTGTCCCCTATCTGGATGATCTGCTGATAAAAGCGAGATCAAACAAAATACTGCTGGACACCATCTGCCACCATCCCTGTTGTCCCACCGCTGTTTGATTCTAAACTTTCAAAAATCCCACCTCGAGCCGACCCAGCTTCTCCAGTTCCTCGGTATGATCCTGGACACTGTGGCTCAGAAGGTCTTCCTTCCGGCGGACAAGGCAAAGGCACTTCAGGAGTTGGTTTGGGCGGTTATGCAGCTGAACCAGGTCTCTGTACATCTTTGCACCTGTCTGTTGGGAAAGATGGTGGCCTCCTTCGAGGCCATTCAGTTCGGCATATCCCATGCGAGGACATTCCAACTGGATCTCCTGAAGAAATAGTCCAGTTCGCATCTGCAGATGCACCAGGTCATACGTCTCTCACCGCAGGCCAAGATTCCTCCTGAACCTCTTGGAGGGGCGGAGCTTTTGGATCTACGTTTGGATTCTCTTGACCACGGACGTGAGCCTTTGGGGCTGGGGACCTGTCACCCAAGGGGCACAGTTTCAGGGCTGGAGGTCAAGCCTCGAAGCATACTGGAACTATAAACATACTGGAACTCAGAGCAATATACAATGCTCTGCTGCATGTGTTTCATCTGCTTCAAGGTCAAGCCATTCAAGTCCAGTCAGATAACGCCACGGCTGTGGCATGCGTCAATCGACAGGGAGGAACAAAAAGCAGGGCCTGCACGCGGGAGGTATCCAGGACACTTCTCTGGGTGGAAAAGAATGCAAGGGCAGTCTCGGCCATCTTCATTCTGGGAGTGGACAACTGGGAGGCGGCCCTTCTCAGTCGTCACGACCTACACCCAGGAGAGTGGGGTCTCAATCCGCAGGTATTTCAATTGATAAAAGATCTGTGGGGCTGTCTGCAGATCGATCTGATGGCCTCTCGACTCAACATCAAGCTCCAGTGCTATTGTTCCATGACGAGGGAGCCTCTGGCAGCGGCAGTGGACGCGCTGACAACACTGTGGGTTTACTGGCTGGTGTACCTGTTTCCTTCAATTCCATTGCTCTCCAGGGTTCTAAAAAGAATCAGAAGAGAGGGAGTTCAGGCAGTTCTCATTGCACCCAACTGGCCTCGACTGGTCTGGTACGTGAATCTTCTGGCCGTGGCAATAGAAGGCCCCTGCCACTAAGGGAGGATCTTCTTCAGCAAGGGCTGTTCGTCTACCTGGACTTAACAGCGGCTTTGTTTAACGGCATGATGGTTGAGCGGAACCTTCTAGCTGAGAAGGGATTCTGGGTAAGGTTATTACCACCTTGATTCAAGCCAGGAAGGCTGTCACGTCGAAGCATTTCCACCATATCTGGAAACGATACGTCTCCTGGTGTGAGGGGCGAAAATATCCAACTGCTGAATTGAACCTGGGGCGCTTTTTGCGTTTCTTACAGGCTGGTGTGGATATGGGCCTAATGTTGGGCTCCATAAAGGTTCAGATCTCGGCCTTGTCCATTTTATTTCAGAGGAAATTGGCTGCTTTGCCTGAAGTTCAGACGTTTCTGCAGGGTGTACTTCACATCCAGCCTCCTTTTTGTGCTGCGCACGGCACCTTGGGATCTAAACGTGATTTTGGCCTTTCTACAGTCCTCTTGGTTTGAACCTCCACTGCCGGTGGAGGGCAAGTACCTTACGTGGAAGACTATTATACTCTTAGCTTTGGCTTCCACTAGACGCGTTTTAGAACTTGGCGCTTTGTCCTGTAGAAGTACTGACCTGGTCTTTCATGAGGACAGAGCGGAACTCAGGACTTGACGGCAGTTCCTGCCTAAGGTGGTTTCTGCATTACACCTCAATCAGGAATTGATAAAGTGGCCAAAGCCACCATGACCACAATAGGCTGAGTCTTTGGATGTGGTGCGAGCCCTTAAGCTTTATGTCGAGGACTGCTGCTGTCCGAAAATCAGATTCCCTCTTTGTGCTGCATGATGCTTACAAGAAGGGTTGTCTTGCTTCAAATCAGTCGATTGCCCATTGGATTAGGCTTATTATTCAACAGGCCTACGCTTCGGCGGCCTTGCCTATTCCTCGGTCTATCAAGGCCCACTCTACCAGGTCTGTGGGTTCTTCCTGGGCGGCTGCCCGTGGTGTCTCGGCTTTGCAACTATGGGGGTAATTCCAAATTGATCGCAGCAGGAAATTTTTTAGAAGTTGGGCAAAACCATGTGCACTGCAGGGGGGGGCAGATATAACATTTGCAAAGAGAGTTAGATTTGGGTGGGTTATTTTGTTTCTGTGCAGGGTAAATACTGGCTGCTTTATTTTTACACTGCAATTTAGATTGCAGATTGAACTCACCACACCCAAATCTCTCTATCTGCACATGTTATATCTGCCCCCCCTGCAGTACACATGGTTTTGCCCAACTGCTAAAAAATTTCCTGCTGCGATCAACTTGGAATTACCCCCAGAAACAAAATAACCCACCCAAATCTAACTGTCTGCAAATGTTGTATCTGCCCCCCCCCTGCAGTGCACATGGTTTTGGCCAGTTGCTAACAAACTTGCTGCTGCGATCAACTCAGAATTACCCCCTATGCCGGGCCGCTACCTGGTCAGGGACAAACATGTTTGTCAAGTTCTATAGGTTTGATACCCTGGCTAAAGTGGATGTCCAATTTGGACATACGGTGCTGCAGGCGTCTCAGCGTGTTCCCACCCATTCTGGGAGCTTTGGGACATCCTCATCGTACTTGCAGTTGCAATTGAAACACGTTCTCAGAAGTTATTAAGAATGTATTGGGCATTCCTGACTATGGCTACTCAGATGCACAGAGAGACACTGGGGCATGGTAGTGTCGCTTAATCTGCGCCTAGCATGGGGCTGGTGCAAGTCTCAGTGGTAGTTTCTAAAGATGCCACAGCGGTATTTCAGCATCTGAGCACTTGCACATGCAGACGCACGGATGTATACCAGGGGAGGGCTTGTACTGGTATTAGCCTAAAGTTGCACACAAGGGCAACATCTGACTCGGAATCAGGCCAGGAACCTGACCCTTTGCAAGGCAACTCCAAGTGAAAGATATATTCTAGATTACTATTACACTATAATGGATTGTCTCTGAATTACAAACGTTATTTGCAGAAAAGCCCCCTCCTCGGCCCCCCCCCCCCTTATTTTTTTTTTTTTTTTTTTTTTTTTTATAAAGCTTACCAAAAAACTAACACCTACACTCCTACATAAAGTGGTTTATCAGTTCCATATGAACCAGGATGTCTTGGATTCCTGTCCTAAACCAAAGATTCAAAAGAAAAGCCAATTCCGCTATCTAGATTTGGTTAGAGGTATTCAGAACAAAATCATTTATAAAAACAGAACAGCTTTTTGTTAAGTTTATTATTAAACTTTAGATGAAGTAGATATGGTGTCCACCCCAAGCGAAGTTCAGTGTTGACCTTACCCCATTGTCTATGCTACTATGAAGGGAAAACAGGAAGTTTGACATTATTAATGCTCGTTTGGTTTCCTTGACTACTCCATGGCAACTTGTCGGCCTCTCTAACTTCAGTGATTGCTAAAATCTGGGTTGTCTGGTTTAAACCACCCTTAAACTTAAACCAAAGGTGTTGTGGTTTTTTGTTATGCTGTAACTAAAGGCACAGTGCCGTGACTTCTTTAAAAAAAAAAAGGGGGGGGCGTGGCCTAGCTGGAGAAGATAGCAGACCTGCTTCTGCTGCACTCCTCTATCCAGCAGTAATATTTGTCTTTATTCTCCCCCCGGGCCTGCTCCTACCCTTATCTGAGGGCTCCCCTCTCCTTCTAAAACCCCCCTGTACCCAGTAGTGCCCGCCGCGGAGCCGGGGAGCTGTTTTTACGGCTCCCGCCGGTTGCGGCCTAGGCACATCCAGAAGCCGGGGACTCGCGTACTCCCGGCGCCCGCGTTTTGAGCTCCACGGCGGAGCCGGAAAGAGACGCGGACCCCGCCGGAGCCTCTGCAGCCACCCAGTCAGCTCCTCTGACCCCCAGGGAGGTATCCCTGTGGGGCAATTAGCCGTGGGGGACCCCTGGCAAGTGGAGAAGGTCGGGACACAGACTCCCAGGCAGGTGCGGCGGCCATCTTGTTTTTTTGCTTCTGCTGCTGGATTCAGTATAAGTAGCCTGCCCAGACGTCCTGCTTAGACGCCCTGCTCCCCTGGATGGCAGCTACTGAGCCTTCACCCCTCTCCTGCCTGCTGCCTGCTGGATCCCATCAATGAGTGGTCCCTGGTGGGAAGCATACCACAGCTCTGTTTTGTAGCATTTAAAGCACAGCGCTGCTGGACCCGAGGTGTGTATCGGTCCACTCACCCCTCTCTCCCGGCTGGGAGCCTCTCATCTGGACCCCGCAGAATGGAGATGACCCTCTGCCAGGTCATGTGTGATATCGATCTTCTGATGTAGCGCAGATCATCTGCCCGCCACCACCCGTGTTTTTTTATGCTTACCTAAATCTACGTCATTTAATCTGCGAGATCCTGAGCTTCTTTATTGTTATTCTCATTCTGCCTACAGAACCGCACTCCGTTGGAATGCCTCCTAAAAAGGTCAAAGGGGTGCTGCCCCCTAGAGTATCTTTTCCGCCTCAGAAAACGTCACAGGCCGCCTCTTCTCTGCGGAAGTCCCCGACCGCCGCTTCTCCGCAAAATACCCCTAGCAGCCCTGCCTCCCTGCCGGGGTTTGACCCTGAATCTGATGCGCCTCTCACGGTCAAAACTCTGTATCAAGCCCTCTCAGCATTTAAATCTGAGCTGACTCAGGACCTCACAGCGGCCCTTCGGGAGGTTAAGACGGAGCTGCACGCTATCGGCGACCACACGGACCATCTGGAGAGGAAAGTAGAGGAATTGGTCTCGTCTTATAATGACCTCATAACGTCCCACGACCAGCAGCAAAGTGACCTGGAGGCGTTCAAACTTAAAATTGCAGATATAGAGGACAGATCCCGGCGGAATAATATTAAGATCCGTGGCATCCCAGACTCCGTGCAGAATTCCGAGTTGGAAAATTATGCTACTGTCTTGTTCCAGAAGCTTCTGCCTAGAACTGACGCTAGAGAGTTACTTATCGACAGAATTCACAGACTGCCTAAACCGCGCTCAGTTGCCCCCTCGCTCCCGAGAGATACACTCCTGAGGGTGCATTTCTTCACAATCAAAGAACGCATCCTGAAAGCGGCCAGAGAAGCAGGCGACTCCGACTCAGATGTTCTTGGAGGTTTACAACTATTCCCGGACTTCTCCGCTCTCACCTTTGCCAAACGACGAGCATTTCTCCCCGTCACTTTGGCACTTCGCGACCAAGACATCACATACAGATGGGGTTTTCCGGTGAAGCTCGTCATCTCGTATGAAAATAAGTCTTACACGGTGACTTCATTGGAGACTGGAGTCAAATTACTAGCAGAGTGGGATATCTCTGTTACACTTCCTCCTGGATCCAAGAAACAGCCCACCATCCGCTCGGAATGGGTCACCGCCTGATGCTGATACAACCAGCCTGGGATTTCATATTGAACTGTCTCCGGCACCGTCATCGCAGAATGGACTTGAACATTGTCCCTGTTGGGGTCACGTGAGTTGCCCTGCGCCCTGTTGTGATGGCGGTGCACTAGCCTTACATGTTATATCTGAGTTTATTTGTTTTTTTTCTTATATCTACATTTTTTTTTATTATTTTCATGTGTTCGCATATATATTGTGGGTAAGCATATTTGTTTCTGCTTACGCTTACTTTTTCTGTTTAGCTCCATGGGTGGTGGCGCTAGGCCACATGTTCCCCCCTGGTAATATACTACTGCATTTTTTTACCTTCCTTGCAGTAGTTATGCCGACCCGATATACTGGGTCATTTTGGTTTTTCCCTCCCCCCCTCGTCCCCATGTTCCCTTCCTCCCCCCCCCCCCCCCCCCCCCCTGTTTTATGATGTAGGTACTCGCTACTCGAGACAATTCTATTTTAGTTTATGTCAAGGTCCTTCACTTCTAACAAAGTACTTTAACCTGCCCCGATGGTCCAGATATTATCTATGAATGTCAAGGGGCTGAATTCCCCTAATAAGCGTAGGCTGGCTTTGGGTTATTTTACTAAGAATAAAGCTGATATAGTTACCCTACAGGAGACTCATTTTTCATCTGTAGCACCCCCTATTTTTAAAGATCGGAGATTCCCTCTAGGTTATTTTGCTAATGGGCCTTTTAAGAGGAACGGTGTGGCTATATTATTTAGAGACTCCGTCTCCTTCATTTTGCACTCCCAGTTGGCTGATAAAAATGGCCGGTACCTTATACTGAGCGGCCTTTTAAACGACAAGCCGGTCACCCTGGTCTCGGCATATGCCCCAAACTCAAACCAAGTAGCCTTTATCAGAAAGTTATGTGTGGCTATTCAGAGGATTCGTACGGGCTCCCTTTTGCTCACGGGAGATTTTAATTTAGTTCTTGACCCTAAGTTGGACAGGTCTCCTAGGACCTCTCCCCCCGCCTCCGCCTCCCCCAATGCCAACTCCTTAGCCTTTCGTAACCTCTTGGCTGAATTTGATCTCTATGACATATGGCGAGTACAAAACCCTACAGGGCGGGAGTACACCTATTATTCCCCCGTCCACAACTCTTACTCCCGTATTGATTTTATATTTTCGGACAAATGGACTCTCCAGTTCGCCAGATCCTTAGACATTCTCCCTATAACTTGGTCTGACCACGCCCCGCTGATTCTTAAATGGAGTGTAGCTTGCCAACACTCTCCCCCCCGCCCGTGGAGACTCTCTCCTCATTTGCTGTCCAACCCAGTCTCAAAAAAAATTATAGTTGACAGTATTTCGTCCTATATGGAATTTAATTCTCCCTCAGACACGTCCACCCTGAACTTCTGGTGCGCACTTAAGGCTGTTATACGGGGTGCAGCGATTCAGGCGGGAGCACAGCTCAAGAAACTCAACCTACAATGCCAGGTTGATCTGGAGCTCAAACTGAAGGAATTAGAGGACAAAAACCAATCTAGACCTACGAAATCTTTACAGAAGCAGTTAGTCGATATTAGATCTCAACTCCAGACATTACTAATGGCGCGCACCCAGGCTTCCTTGAATAGGATACGCCAGAAGTTTTATCTAACTGGGAACAGGCCGGGGAAAATGCTAGCCCGGAAGCTTAGGGCTCAACGGGCGCGGAATAGAATCAAGCTCATTATATCCCCCACAGGCACCAAAATATCTAACCCAAGAGAGATAGCGAACCAATTTGCCAAATTTTACTCCCAACTTTATAACCTCGCATCAGACCCTGACACCCCACAACCCACCCCTTCCTCTATCAACTCCTTCTTAGCGGATTTAAACCTTCCACATATCTCAGATGATCAACTAGCATTGCTGAATGCCCCATGGTCTTTATCAGAAACCCTCCAGGTGATCAAGTCCCTCCCTCAAGGTAAGGCGTCTGGCCCCGATGGCTTTATTAATGACTTCTATGTTTCGTTCCAAGACCTTCTAGCTCCCTCTTTGGTGGCAGTCTACACCGATATTACCTCACAGGGCACTTTCCCTCAGGAGATGCTCGAGGCACGTATTGTCACGATCCCTAAACCGGGTAAAGATGCGACCTTTTGCCAAAATTATCGCCCCATTGCGTTACTGAATGGGGATATTAAAATATATGCTAAATTAATCGCCTCTCGATTGAACACCCTCCTCCCCTCCCTGATACATCCGGACCAGGTTGGCTTTATCCCGGGAAGACAGGTGTCCGATAATACACGCAGGGTATTCAACCTTGTCGATTCTCTAACCCCCAAGCAAGGTCTCCTACTGCTATCTTTGGACGCTGAGAAGGCCTTTGATCGCTTAAACTGGTCTTATATGAGAAGTCCTACTAAAATTTGGCCTACGTGACCATATCCTCTCGTCAATATTAGCTCTGTATAGCTCCCCGACGGCCCGGGTATTCAGTAATGGTTTTTTTATCTAGTTCTTTTCCAATCTATAACTGTACCCGCCAGGGCTGTCCTCTCTCCCCTCTCATATTCGTTCTAGCCATAGAACCACTGGCGGCTAGGCTTCGTGCGGACCCGCAATTCCCTGGACTGAGGTTGGGCGTCACGTCACACAAACTATGTCTGTTCGCAGATGATGTTCTTTTATTTGTAACAGATCCAACCACAACACTCCCCCACTTACACAATGTTTTAGATAGGTATTCTGCAGCATCGTATTATAAATTAAATGCCTCCAAGACGGATGCTTTGCCCATCAATCTCTCTAACTCTTTGCCCCTACTACGCGCTAAGTATCCATATAATTGGCAAACATCCTCGATACGATATCTGGGTATATATATCCCTCCATCTTCCTCTTCTGTATTTGAGGTCAATCTTCCTCCCCTGCTGTCCTCCCTTCAGTTGTTTACCAAATCATGGCTCAACTATGAGGTTTCTTGGATGGGCCGTTTGGCCGCCTTCAAGATTTTGCTGCTCCCTAAATTAATGTTCTTGTTTCGCACTATTCCTTTTAACCTCCCCAAGAAGTATCTAGATAAAGCCACCACAATCCTCACTAATTATATATGGTCTTAGCGACCGCCTAAAATTGCCCGCGCGAGGATGTCTTTACCAAGGAGAGTTGGTGGCCTGGATATGCCCAATCTATCAATGTACCAGGAGGCCTCCCTTCTGGCCCAGATTAAAGAATTCCACAAAAACGTGCCTCCGGGGTGGACGTGTTTAGAGGAGGCGACCTGCCCCCGTTTCCCCGTGAAAGATCTTTTCTCTAACGTCCTAGTGGATGCTGGGGACTCCGAAAGGACCATGGGGAATAGCGGCTCCGCAGGAGACTGGGCACAAAAGTAAAAAGCTTTAGGACTACCTGGTGTGCACTGGCTCCTCCCCCTATGACCCTCCTCCAAGCCTCAGTTAGATTTTTGTGCCCGAACGAGACGGGTGCAGGCTAAGGGGCTCTCCTGAGCTGCTTAGTGTAAAAGTTTAAAGTAGGTTTTTTTTATTTTCAGTGAGACCTGCTGGCAACAGGCTCACTGCACCGAGGGACTAAGGGGAGAAGAAGCGAACTCACCTGCGTGCAGAGTGGATTGGGCTTCTTAGGCTACTGGACATTAGCTCCAGAGGGACGATCACAGGCCCAGCCATGGATGGGTCCCAGAGCCGCGCCGCCGTCCCCCTTACAGAGCCAGAAGACGGAAGAGGTCCGGAAAATCGGCGGCAGAAGACGTCCTGTCTTCAATAAGGTGGCGCACAGCACTGCAGCTGTGCGCCATTGCTCTCAGCACACTTAACACTCCGGTCACTGAGGGTGCAGGGCGCTGGGGGGGGGCGCCCTGAGACGCAATAAAAACACCTTTTTTGGCAAAAAATACATCACATATAGCTCCTGGGCTATATGGATGTATTTAACCCCTGCCTATTTTTACATAAAAAAGCGGGAGAAAGGCCGCCGAAAAAGGGGCGGGGCCTATCTCCTCAGCACACTGGCGCCATTTTTTCCTCACAGCTCCGTTGGAGGAAGGCTCCCTGACTCTCCCCTGCAGTCCTGCACTACAGAAACAGGGTAAAACAAGAGAGGGGGGGCACTAAATTGGCATATAAATATATACAGCAGCTATATTAGGGAAAAACACTTATATAAGGTTATCCCTGTATATATATAGCGCTCTGGTGTGTGCTGGCAAACTCTCCCTCTGTCTCCCCAAAGGGCTAGTGGGGTCCTGTCCTCTATCAGAGCATTCCCTGTGTGTGTGCTGTGTGTCGGTACGTTGTGTCGACATGTATGAGGAGGAAAATGGTGTGGAGGCGGAGCAATTGCCTGTGTTAGTGATGTCACCCCCTAGGGAGTCGACACCTGACTGGATGGTCTTATGGAAAGAATTACGTGATAGTGTCAGCACTTTACAAAAGACTGTTGACGACATGAGACAGCCGGCAAATCAGTTAATACCTGTACAGGCGTCTCAAACACCGTCAGGGGCTCTAAAGCGCCCGTTACCTCAGGTGGTCGACACAGACCCAGACACGGACACTGACTCCAGTGTCGACAGTGAGGAAACAAACGTATTTTCCAGTAGGGCCACACGTTACATGATCACGGCAATGAAGGAGGTTTTGAACATTTCTGATACTACAAGTACCACAAAAAATGGTATTATGTGGGGTGTGAAAAAACTACCCGTAGTTTTTCCCGAATCAGATGAATTAAATGAGGTGTGTGATGAAGCGTGGGTTTCCCCCGATAAAAAACTGCCAATTTCTAAAAAGTTATTGGCATTGTACCCTTTCCCGCCAGAGGTTAGGGCGCGTTGGGAAACACCCCCTAGCGTAGATAAGGCGCTCACACGCTTATCAAAACAAGTGGCGTTACCGTCCCCAGATACGGCCGCCCTCAAGGAACCAGCTGATAGGAAGCTGGAAAATATCCTTAAAAGTATATACACACATACTGGTATTATACTGCGACCAGCAATCGCCTCAGCCTGGATGTGCAGTGCTGGGGTGGCTTGGTCGGATTCCCTGACTGAAAATATTGATACCCTGGACAGGGACAATATATTATTGACTATAGAGCATTTAAAGGATGCATTTCTATATATGCGAGATGCACAGAGGGATATTTGCACTCTGGCATCAAGAGTAAGTGCGATGTCCATTTCTGCCAGAAGAAGATTATGGACACGACAGTGGTCAGGGGATGCGGATTCCAAACGGCATATGGAAGTATTGCCGTATAAAGGGGAGGAGTTATTTGGGGTCGGTCTATCGGACCTGGTGGCCACGGCAACGGCTGGAAAATCCACCTTTTTACCCCAAGTCACCTCGCAGCAGAAAAAGATACCGTCTTTTCAGGCTCAGTCCTTTCGTCCCCATAAGGGCAAGCGGGCAAAAGGCCACTCATATCTGCCCCGGGGCAGAGGAAGGGGAAAAAGACTGCAGCAGACAGCCTCTTCCCACGAACAGAAGCCCTCCCCCGCTTCTGCCAAGTCCTCAGCATGACGCTGGGGCCTTACAAGCGGACTCAGGCACGGTGGGGGCCCGTCTCAAGAATTTCAGCGCGCAGTGGGCTCACTCGCAAGTGGACCCCTGGATCCTGCAGGTAGTATCTCAGGGGTACAAATTGGAATTCGAGACGTCTCCCCCTCGCCGGTTCCTGAAGTCTGCTTTACCAACGTCTCCCCCCGACAGGGAGGCGGTATTGGAAGCCATTCACAAGCTGTATTCCCAGCAGGTGATAATCAAGGTACCCCTCCTACAACAGGGAAAGGGGTATTAATCCACGCTGTTTGTGGTACCGAAGCCGGACGGCTCGGTGAGACCCATTTTAAATCTGAAATCCTTGAACACTTACATAAAAAGGTTCAAGTTCAAGATGGAGTCACTCAGAGCAGTGATAGCGAACCTGGAAGAAGGGGACTATATGGTGTCTCTGGACATCAAGGATGCTTACCTCCATGTCCCAATTTGCCCTTCTCACCAAGGGTACCTCAGGTTTGTGGTACAGAACTGTCACTATCAGTTTCAGACGCTGCCGTTTGGATTGTCCACGGCACCCCGGGTCTTTACCAAGGTAATGGCCGAAATGATGATTCTTCTTCGAAGAAAAGGCGTCTTAATTATCCCTTACTTGGACGATCTCCTGATAAGGGCAAGGTCCAGAGAACAGTTAGAGGTCGGAGTAGCACTATCTCAAGTAGTACTACGACAGCACGGATGGATTCTAAATATTCCAAAATCGCAGCTGATTCCGACGACACGTCTGCTGTTCCTAGGGATGATTCTGGACACAGTACAGAAAAAGGTGTTTCTCCCGGAGGAGAAAGCCAAGGAGTTATCCGACCTAGTCAGGAACCTCCTAAGACCAGGCCAAGTGTCAGTACATCAATGCACAAGGGTCCTGGGAAAGATGGTGGCTTCTTACGAAGCGATTCCATTCGGCAGATTCCACGCAAGAACTTTTCAGTGGGATCTGCTGGACAAATGGTCCGGATCGCATCTTCAAATGCATCAGCGGATAACCCTGTCTCCAAGGACAAGGGTGTCTCTCCTGTGGTGGTTACAGAGTGCTCATCTCCTAGAGGGCCGCAGATTCGGCATTCAGGATTGGGTCCTGGTGACCACGGATGCCAGCCTGAGAGGCTGGGGAGCAGTCACACAGGGAAGAAATTTCCAGGGCTTGTGGTCAAGCATGGAAACGTCACTTCACATAAATATCCTGGAACTAAGGGCCATTTACAATGCCCTAAGTCAGGCAAGACCTCTGCTTCAGGGTCAGCCGGTGTTGATCCAGTCGGACAACATCACGGCAGTCGCCCACGTAAACAGACAGGGCGGCACAAGAAGCAGGAGGGCAATGATGGAAGTGGCAAGGATTCTTCGCTGGGCGGAGAATCATGTGATAGCACTGTCAGCAGTGTTCATTCCGGGAGTGGACAACTGGGAAGCAGACTTCCTCAGCAGGCACGATCTTTACCCGGGGGAGTGGGGACTTCACCCAGAAGTCTTCCACATGATTGTGAACCGTTGGGAAAAACCAAAGGTGGACATGATGGCGTCCCGCCTCAACAAAAAACTGGACAGATATTGCGCCAGGTCAAGGGACCCTCAGGCAATAGCTGTGGACGCTCTGGTAACACCGTGGGTGTACCAGTCAGTGTATGTGTTCCCTCCTCTTCCTCTCATACCAAAAGTACTGAGAATCATAAGAAGGAGAGGAGTAAAGACTATACTCGTGGCTCCGGATTGGCCAAGAAGGACTTGGTACCCGGAAATTCAAGAGATGCTCACGGAAGACCCGTGGCCTCTACCTCTAAGAAAGGACCTGCTCCAGCAGGGACCATGTCTGTTCCAAGACTTACCGCGGCTGCGTTTGACGGCATGGCGGTTGAACGCCGGATCCTGAAGGAAAAAGGCATTCCGGATGAAGTCATCCCTACCCTGATCAAAGCCAGGAAGGATGTAACCGTACAACATTATCACCGTATTTGGCGTAAATATGTTGCGTGGTGCGAGGCCAGGAAGGCCCCTACGGAGGAATTTCAACTGGGTCGTTTCCTGCAATTCCTGCAAACAGGACTGTCTATGGGCCTCAAATTAGGGTCCATTAAGGTTCAAATTTCGGCCCTGTCAATATTCTTCCAAAAAGAACTGGCTTCTGTTCCTGAAGTTCAGACGTTTGTCAAGGGAGTACTGCATATACAGCCTCCTTTTGTGCCTCCAGTGGCACCTTGGGATCTCAATGTAGTTTTGGGATTCCTAAAATCACATTGGTTTGAACCACTCACCACTGTGGACTTAAAATATCTCACATGGAAAGTGGTAATGCTGTTAGCCCTGGCTTCAGCCAGGCGTGTCTCAGAATTGGCGGCTTTATCCTATAAAAGCCCTTACCTAATTTTTCATACGGACAGGGCAGAATTGAGGACTCGTCCTCAATTTCTCCCTAAGGTGGTTTCAGCTTTTCACTTGAACCAGCCTATTGTGGTGCCTGCGGCTACTAGGGACTTGGAGGATTCCAAGTTGCTGGACGTAGTCAGGGCCCTGAAAATGTATGTTTCCAGGACGGCTGGAGTCAGAAAATCTGATTCGCTGTTTATCCTGTATGCACCCAACAAGCTGGGTGCTCCTGCTTCTAAGCAGACGATTGCTCGTTGGATTTGTAGTACAATTCAGCTTGCACATTCTGTGGCAGGCCTGCCACAGCCAAAATCTGTAAAAGCCCATTCCACACGGAAAGTGGGCTCATCTTGGGCGGCTGCCCGAGGGGTCTCGGCTTTACAACTTTGCCGAGCAGCTACTTGGTCAGGGGCAAACACGTTTGCTAAATTCTACAAATTTGATACCCTGGCTGAGGAGGACCTGGAGTTCTCTCATTCGGTGCTGCAGAGTCATCCGCACTCTCCCGCCCGTTTGGGAGCTTTGGTATAATCCCCATGGTCCTTTCGGAGTCCCCAGCATCCACTAGGACGTTAGAGAAAATAAGAATTTACTTACCGATAATTCTATTTCTCATAGTCCGTAGTGGATGCTGGGCGCCCATCCCAAGTGCGGATTGTCTGCATTACTTGTACATAGTTATTGTTACAAAATCGGGTTATTATTGTTGTGAGCCATCTTTTCAGAGGCTCCTTCTGTTATCATGCTGTTAACTGGGTTCAGATCACAAGTTGTACGGTGTGATTGGTGTGGCTGGTATGAGTCTTACCCGGGATTCAAAATCCTTCCTTATTGTGTACGCTCGTCCGGGCACAGTATCCTAACTGAGGCTTGGAGGAGAGTCATAGGGGGAGGAGCCAGTGCACACCAGGTAGTCCTAAAGCTTTTTACTTTTGTGCCCAGTCTCCTGCGGAGCCGCTATTCCCCATGGTCCTTTCGGAGTCCCCAGCATCCACTACGGACTATGAGAAATAGAATTATCGGTAAGTAAATTCTTATTTTTTTGATCCCTAGAACCCTTCGCCCACGGAGCTTAAACCTCCTCCCCTCTACCCGAGCCACGCTCCAGGTTTGGGACAAATTGACTGCGGCCACATCCCCTTCATATCATAATTTCTCCCTGATATCGCTACGTACGGTGGCCGCCCTGGTCCCTAATCTTAACCTGGCGAGCTGGAGGTCCGGGGGGATGGAGGTCCTGGGAGACTTGTTTAATGGATCTGTGCTCGCCTCCTTTTCTGATATACAGGGACGCTTCTCTCTGCCTGACTCTGAGAGGCTTCGATATTACCAAATACAGCACTGGTGGACTAGCCTCCACCTCTCCCCCTCCCCACCGCCACCTGCTATTCAGCAAGCTATAGGCCGATTCTCCTGTGCCACTTCTAGAGGGGAGATCTCCTTCTGGTATAAAACATTGCTCTCATTACTCCCTGCTCCTAAATCTAAAGCCCTAATCAGGTGGGAGGCAGATGTGGGATGTGTTCTCCAGGATTCTCAATGGCACCGCATTTTTATGTCATCTTTTACCATGTCTAAATGCCTGAATCACTCTGAAATGCATGTTAAGCTACTCCATAGATTATACCTTACACCGGAAAGGCTACATACGATCTGGCCTGAATGTTCGAAGTTTTGTTGGCGTCTATGCGGAGAGGTAGGCCACCTCTTCCATATTTTCTGGTCATGCCCCCATGTCCAGGCGTACTGGTCAGAAATATTTGGCCTTATCAATAATGTTTTGAATCTTGACCTGTCCCCCTCCCCCCTTATAGCTTTACTGAATACATACCCACGAGGCGTGGGTGTACATCTACACTATGTCTTAGGCCACATCTGTCTAGCCGCGCG
The DNA here is from genome assembly GCF_028390025.1 of Pseudophryne corroboree. Classification (NCBI taxonomy): domain Eukaryota; kingdom Metazoa; phylum Chordata; class Amphibia; order Anura; family Myobatrachidae; genus Pseudophryne; species Pseudophryne corroboree. The sequence continues at coordinate 225,179,597 of NC_086444.1, read as the reverse complement.
GGCGGCTTTAGCTCAAAACTGGAAACAAGCCACGCTGCCTCCATTGCTGAAGGTAATACACAAAATTCAGCTGCACTTTTTGATCGAGACTGAACACATCCCATACTCCTTCACTGCTAAATCTCCTTTTGTGCGCTGGATGCCTTGGCATCTGTTTACCACGGAAGGTGAAGGTGCTGCATTGATCTTACGCCCCCTCCCCCCTGGACAGCCACCTCCCAGCCCCATCGGCTGATGGGGCCTCCCCCCCCCCCCTTCTAAGACCACAATGAACCCCTATTTGGGTTGTATTTATGGTGAGCCCATTGCCGTCCTCCCATCTCTATAAATGCCTTTCTTTTTTTCTTGTTTTCCTTACGATGTACCTGTGTGATCGACTTTGAACTGTTTGCACTTATTTGCACATGTCTATTGTAACGTTCACTTATATGTTTATGTACCTACTCCCCCCCCCCCCCCCCTCCCTCTCTCTTCCTTTTGTACCCCTGTTTGCAACGAAAAAAATTCAATAAAAACTATTGATGAAAAAAAATAAAAAATTATACTAAAATACTAGTGTTTTTATTCAAAATGCCAGTGGCATGCCCAGTGCTGATGCTTAATTCCTCTTTTTTTTTTTTTTTGTCTTTTTTTCTGTGTGTTTGTGAGTTTCTCTGAAAAGTGCATTTGCGTATTCCATTTTGTACTACTGTTCAGATTGATTTATTTATAAATAAAAAGTAGGATTAATGCTTAACATTAACTTGTTATTTTCAACATGATTTTGCCCATGGCTTCGCTCTCGTAGATGTCTGTTATTACTCAGCAGAACTAATTTTACAAAGACCGTAGTGACATTTAATATTGTGATGCTTTATTTTATATTGTACACATTGATCACAAAATTTCTTTGTCAACAATATTTGCATTTTTTTCTCTTCAGGGATTACCACAAAACAATTTTCGGGGTTACTAACTCGTAAGCAAACCACATAAAGCTGCCCATGGGAGCAGCAGCTGGTCCTGAGACCTAAGATTGATGTTTCTATATACGGGAGGCATTCAATTTGCCAACTGTCGGAATCCCAACTGTCAGGAGACCGACACCTGGAGAAATACCAGCGGTTGGAATCCCCACTCGGTTGGTGGTCCATGCCACCACCTGAGGGGGAATATAACCCTGCGGCAACCGAACAGCCGGGATATCATACTGAATCCCTATATACACATATAGACATTTTGGACTTGAGGAGCCTGCACAATGGACGCACAGAGTATCAAGCGTCTGTTTTTTCCTTTTATTGCTCCTCTCCCTGATGTGACATCGAGATCATACATACCTATATACTGTATACTGTAGATCATACTAAGTTATACAATAGTGAAAATGCAATACAAAATCATCCGATTTTTGTGTGATGCTGAAATGAACAGACAAAAATACATAAACAGTCCCTAGAAGTATATTTCTAAAAAAAAAAAAAAATGTCTATGTACAGACATAACCATTACAGTTTTATTATATGTATAGATTACATCTATCTGAGCGTACTTTGTATGTTTTAATGCTTACTCTATCTACATATATTCAGATGTAATAAGAATAATACACAGTAAAATTGGTTTTCCTGGAAGATGTGTGAATGACTGATCTCTGAATCTATATGAAGTGCTACAATGTAGCAACGGCAGCTTTTTTTCAATACATGTTCCGTTGTGCTCCTATACAGACTCAGTCGCACACAACAAACAAGTGTATATCAAAGCCTGATGATTTTGGATTGTTAATGTTAGAAAGCATTAAAACATGGTTGATTGAGGTTTCTAATACATACTGTAGCAATGTTTCACAGTATTAATTTAATAAGGAGGATTGCGTTTGTTTTTGTTTTTTTGTTTTTTTTTTCATTAAAACTTTTAATATAAAAAAAACTGTTTTTTGGTGGGGGGTTTTTTAATTTATTTTTTTCCAACCCTAGCTAAAATATGATTTTAGGATATCTTGCAGCTTCGGGAGAAGCAGAAAACATAGGATGGGGGAATGTGGCTCCATATACCCTCCAGACCTAAACGGACTCTGGGAGGAAGAAGGTTGGATTGACCCCATTCTGTATGCAGGCATGAGTAGCCGCAATCATTTGAAGGGATTTAATTGGGTTTATCAGTCTCCTCCAAAAATTTTTGTACCTGCAAATCAACCCCATAGCATCACATATCCACCACTGTGCATTTATAGTTGATATGAAGTTGTGTTGTGTTATTTTAATGTAAACATGGCAGTTTGCAGTAAAACAAAACAACTTCACTTTTTTGTTTTGTCAAGAGCAGATGAATTCCAAAGTCTTCTGTTGAATTCAGGTGCAGTTTTACAAACCAAAGCTTGCACTGCAAGACTTGTTTGTGCTGATTCATTTGATATGCAATACTTGCAGATCTGTGTGTGATTGAGTCTCAGAATCTGTATGCAAAGTTCTACAACGTAGCAGCCGCAGCTTTTTCCAGTACAAGTTCTGTTGTGCTCCGTATACAGACTTATTCGCACATCATATTCAAGTGTCTCATATCAAATTAATCAGCACAATCTCCTGATGAACTGTTGTCACAATGCGTTGTGGCTAAGGTGCATTTTCGTAAAAAAAAAAAAGATGTTCAACGCTAGCAGAGTTGCGTGGAACCTGGCGGCTCCCTTGTGGCAATATTGAGGCTAGATGTATGAGGACACATCTGTACGGGACATTGTCCTGCTTACCCAGTCACGAAAGCCATACTTGCTCAGTCTTTTTCTGATGGTATACTGTTGTAGTCTTACATTTACCATATTGACATGGCCTGCAAATCCTTGGATGCAGCTTGTTTTTTTTGCCATTTATCGGTGGCATCAGTCTGTCTGATCTTTGGGTGAATTTGCTGGGATGCTACTTCTAGGAAGAAAGGGAATTTCTGTGTTTTCCAGTTGTGAATCTTTCACACTATTCCTCAGTATGATTGCTTTATCCTCGCCTCTTAAATGTTCCTACCTACACCGAGCTCTCCATAGAGTGAATTGTGATCTCCTGTCTTGTTATCATCCTAGGGAGTCATTCCGAGTTGATCGCCAGCTGCCGTTGTTCGCAGCGCAGTGATCAGGCTAAAAATCTGCATTTCTGCGCATGCGTATGGACCGCAATGCACACGCGCGACGTATGGGTTCAAAGTCCTTTGTGGTTTTGCAAAGGTTCTAGCGACGTTTTCATTCGCACTGGCGGCCGCAAGAAGATTGACAGGAAGGGGGCGTTTCTGGGTGTCAACTGACCGTTTTTAGGGAGTGCTTAGAAAAACGCAGGCGTGCCAGGGAAAATGCAGATGTGGCTGGCCGAACGCTGGGCGGGTGTGTGACGTCAAAAGCCAACCCACCAACGTTAGAATCAACGCACACGAAGAGTAACTACCGGGCTGGTCTTGTTTTGCACAAAATGTTTTTTGCAGGCGCTCTGCTGCACAGGCGTTCGCACTTCTGCAAAGCGAAAATACACTCCCCGGTGGGAGGCGACAATGCGTTTGCACGGCTGCTAAAAACTGCTAGCGAGCGATCAACTCGGAATGACCACCCTAGTCTCTAACCTCTTCTCTCACAACTTGGCACACTCACTGTAGAGGATCCCTGCAAACAGTCTCACATGCTGCTCAACAAAGATAATGGAAATGGTTAAGTTCAGATTTCCTCATCTACAAATCTCTACTACATAACTTGCATACAATGAAACTCATTTCTACAGCAGTTTGAACTAAAACAACCACTGTTACGTTTTGATATATCTCATTATTGGTACCTGTCTTACAGCTCTGATTGCAGTGATGGGGAATGGTCTACATGTTTACCTTCATATTTTTCTGGTGACAAAGATCTTTCGTCTGGTGATGAGAGCTGGGAGACTTTACCTGGAAAAGAAGAGCATGAGGTTCAGAGCATTAGCAGCAGTCTAGAAGAAGAGAACTCAGAATTTTGCTTTCAAGTAGAGTAAGTATCTTTTGTCTTCACAGCAGTTAATAGATTTCCTTCTAGCTTTGCTGATGGACATTGAAGACATACATATTTCACCCTTTATTTAAAAAAAAAAAAAAAGATCCCCATTAGTTTTTTACACTAAGCAAAGGGCTCCTTGGTTGCAAATGGCCTTTCCTAGTTTCCAGGGGAGTCTTGATTTTTTCACCCTGTTGGTTACGTGATTCCTGTCACCTTGCTGTCCTGCAAATTAAAATTGGTCATGTGTATAAATGAGTCTGTTTTTAATATAGTCAGTTTATTCACAATTAATGATGCTACCCTGCAGTACCCCATTATCCATTCAGACCTCTGCTTTCATTGGTCTGAATTGTACTAGAGCAGGCCTGGCCAACCTGTGGCTCTCCAGCTGTTGTAAAACTACAAGTCCCATCATGCTTTGCCACAGTTTTGCTATTAGGGAATGCTAAAACTGTGGCAAGGCATGCTGGGATGTGTAGTTTCACAACATCTGGAGAGCCACAGGTTGGCCAGGCCTGTACTAGAGTGATCAAAATTAATTGGTTTACATAAACTCCTGCTCTTTTGACTGTAGATTAATAGATAATTATGAAGAATAGTTTCTAGACTCCAGGGGGTAAATTACTAAAGTGCGGGTTTTCACAAGTGGAGAGGTTGCCCATAGCAACCAATCGGATTCTGTCTAGAATCTGAATAGTTGCTATACCGAACCCGTTAAAGCACGTGGCCTGCAGGTTCATACTTGCATATGAGCCCAAACGCTCCTGGGTTACTTCATGTACACTAGTAGACTTTGGGGGAATTCAATTATCTGCAATAATTTACTGCGGGCTAATTGATACCCCGGGGCAATCCAGTTAGTCCCGAAGGCAGGCCGACATGGCACATATCATGGATTTGTTTTGGGACCCGATTCTGATAAGTACCTTGCATTTGCAATTGTGACTGCGCAAACACATAGGTCTGTAAACTTATCACACGGATCCTATGTGTTTTTGGCCAAAAACAGGTAATTTTTCTGGCAGTAAAAACGGGCTCTGATTTGATTGCCCAATAAAAAAAATCACAGTAAAGTCCTGTTTTTACCGGCCAAAAAATTACTTTGGGCAATTGAGTTCCCCCCTTTGTTTCAATTACATTTTAGCTGCATAATCTGCTGTTGCTACATTCTAAAACCTTTCTGCAGTGACAAGTTGTCCGGTATCATATTATTGCTGTACCAACTTGGTTTGTTTTTGTCTGAGGTGTGTACAATCCATTGGTTTGTCATTTAGTTACTAGGTACAGAACCGCTCTGTAGTTAGATGAATAACACTGAAACTTAATGCGTGTGTTATTGACACTTTTTTTTTTTTTTTGTTAGTATAGCTTAATTCATTTTTTTTTATCTTGTTTCCTGTTGTGGCTGATTACCCATTGATACTATTGGAAATTGTTACATTACAAACTAAACACACATTTTGTGAAAGAAACTGTTTTAGTTCTGATTTCAACAATGTGTTTGCAATCCTTATACTAGTGTTTGATTGATGCGATGGCTCAGAATTGCAATCAGCAAAGCTCTGAATGTTTTTGTTAGGGCTAATTTATGTTTCATTGTCTGAAAATGGTCCTGTAAGTGAATTTCTACAGCCTCATTTCCATCTAACTCCTGAAGTAGTTTAGTATGGTGACCTGAATTTTTGACACCGAATTAGATAGCTCAAATGCTACTAATGAGATCAAGATGTAGTGTTTTCTGTGGCCTACATCTGATTACCTGAAAGCAAAATAAGGCTTATATGCATATACATTTTTGAAATTGTAAAAAATGCAAGACCTGAATTCTGAGAACCTTTATTGATAGCTTAAAATGTAATATTGGTTTGAGCTCATGGGGGCAGATGTATTAAGCGGGATCCGGTCTCTAGGTCGACCACTATTGGTCGACATGGTTTCTAGGTCGACTGGGACTCTAGGTCGACATGACAAAAGTTCGACATGAGTTTTTCACTTTTTTTTTCCATTTTTTAAAAAACTTTTTCATACTTTACGATCCACGTGGACTACAATTGGGAATGGTAACCTGTGCCGAGCGCAGCATGACATCTTGCTTTGCTCGCCATGCGAGGGGACATGGTGCACTAATTGGGGTTCCCGGTCACTCTACGATTAAAACGACACCCTAAAAATTAAAAATACTCATGTCGACCTACTACCTGTCGACCTAAGTCTAATCTATCTAACATACCACACCCATATTAAGCCTGGAGAAGTGATAAAGCAGTGATAAGTGCAAGGTGATAATGCACCAGCCAATCAGCTCCAATATGTAAATCGACAGTTAAGAGGTTATTTGCTGGTGCGTTATCACCATGCACTTATCACTGCTTCGTCACTTCTAAAGGCTTAATGCATCTTCCCCAGTATTAGATAAAATAGACTTGAGTTGGAGTTCGCTGTTCACCGACACAGTACTGCACTGCTTCTACCAGCCAGTTTTTTTAACTACTCGGTATATGCTCATGGAAATTTCTGAGAAGGGTATTGACAGAGCAGCTGCCAGTTTGAATTAGGCAAGTGTTAGCAAGGCAGCACTGGAACATTAAATGCTTTGGGGAGAACAACATGTCCTATTCCAATCAGTGCTGACTTTAGTTTTTTGTTTGAAGTTGGTAAAGTTTTTAAATCTCTATATTTTGTTTTTCTTGTGTAGAGTTCTCAAGATGGGTGTACACTAGGCGACGTGCTCTGTGAGCGACGACGCCTAGTGTTTCCCCTCCCGGGCCAGGGCGGTCGGCTGCAGGACGTACACATTGATATGACGACCATATTGCTCGGTGACGTCACACAGCGGCCAGGCTATGCAGGCAGCTCTTGGACGACAGTCCAACGGCCCAGAGGGTCGTTAATGACCCGCGGGGCCGCGCATCGCTGGTCGGCGGCAGCATACACACTTGCTGAGAAAGTGAGCGATGTCGCTCAGGAAGGGTGAAAATGAGGGACGTCGCTCATTTTCTCGGCAAGTGTGAATGAGCCTTAAGAAGTGCATGTATAAGTAGAAAAATAATGTTTTAGTACAATCCATTTATATTTACTTAAAGGTGTTTAAACCTACTTTAAATAGAAATAAAATGAACATTGCTTCCCTGTAGACATTTTTGCTGCTTCCTTCTCCTTTTTTTTTTTTTAATGTTTTTTTTTTTTAAGCTGCGACTGTGACCCACGGTGCTGCATAGTTATTCCCCCACAGCTGGTAAGCAGCTGACATTACTAACTTCTGTATTCTGTGCGTCTTGCTACTGGACTTTAATCATTTCTGGTTTGAGGAAGGTACTGAGATCAGTGGTTGTGCGTGTCCAGTGGTCAAGTAAAACTTTAATTTCTAAAACATTGTACAGTCGTGTTTTTTTTTTTTTTTTTTTTACAATTCTTGTACTGTGTTCTTTAGGGAACAAAACTCTTTAGAAGATGGGGAAATCCCTTGGCTACAATATCATGAGGACATTGAAAGCAGCACAGATGAGGAAAATGAAATTGGCAGTCATTATTTACCTCCAGGTTTTTTCATTTTGGATGGCAATAATAATTTGGAAGATGATTCAAGTATGAGTGAAGACTTAGAAGTTGAATGGAGGTAAGCCTTGGTATATGTGCATTGCTCTTTATGGCATCATATGTTTGTTTTTGTATAATTAAATAGCATAATTATTTTTTATTTGAATATTAGAATTGCATAATAAATAACTGGTGGAATGTTTGTTTTAGGCAGATCTCTGTATAGTAAGACTTTATCAGGCCAGTTTGCCTACAATAAGCAATGATGCACTTCCTGAGCAGGTATCACTGTTAGTGGCAGTGCGGCTTACGTTTGTCACAGTTCCATTACTCCTCACCTACTGCAGCTAATTTAAGCAAGATTGTACAGAATTTAGGAGAGCAGAATTACCCGATAAACCATTGGGAATAAAAAAAATTAAACATACTAACCTTTTAATGATAATTTTGCTTGTAAGCTAAATGATTATTATTTTGATTTACATTGTATTTATAAGGTGCCACAAGTGGTTCACAGCAGCGTACATACAGCACACATTAGAACAATACAGGGTACACAGAACTTAACAGTAACTGAAAAACTAGAATAGAGCACAGGTAGCAATTAGCAACACGATTTTCAGTACACCATACAGCTGAGATATAAGGAAACAAAGGAGTAATCTGCGTACTGCTTGATGCAGGCAGCAGTTGGAAGAGATGAATGGTTATGAGTGAGAAGAGAAGCGGGTATAGATGGACACTCAGTATGAAAGAGCTGTAATTGAAGTGCAAGAGAAGAGGGCTGTGAGAACAGGAGGGAGGAGGGCCCTGCTCCAAGGAGCTTACAATCTAGGGGAAGAGGGAGACAGACCGGAGACATAAGTTGCGAGCAAGCAGAAGGTGGCTTTGTGGCAATAAGTTAACGAGGCAGAGATGGCCAAGGCATTAGACAGGGGGTTGGGAGAGCAGCCTCGAGACTATTATGTGGAAGGGTATGCTTTTATGAAGAGGTGGGTTTTCAGTGCCATTTGAAGCTTTGCAAGGTCAGTGAGAGTCTAATAAAGCGATGGAGCTCGTTCCACTGAATTAGCTTTCATTTTTAGGAAATTTGTCCCAGGACCTTTTCCAATTACCAGAAAACAGTTAAGGGGGGTACTCACGGAGCGATCGCTGCTTAAAATCTAAGCAATCTAGCTGGTGCTAGATTGGCCTGCCATGCAGGCGAAACTGGCAGGTCGCTCATTTCACCCCCCCCCCCCACCCTCGTCCCCATCTCCCCTCGCACGCTCAGCACACATCGCGCTGTGCTAAACGGTGGGAGCGATGTGTTCTGAGCGGTTCGCTCAGCACACATCTCTCCCAAATCGGGCTGTGAGTACTGGCCTTTACACAGCTATTAGCAGTTATGTTTTTGTTAAGTTAATTGCATTTAACGTTCCTCCAGAATCTGGACTTTTTCATTATTACTGTCCATTTGTGAAACATCACAGTGTTATACAGCACTGGACAATGTCAGAACAGCGTACAAAAGTGACATGCAAAGTAGCAACATGATGAGTGTGAATGTGAAATGATGGAGAGCTTACTATTTATAGGGCTACTGTTGAGGAGCAAGCGGTACTCCAGTTGGAGTTTAGGACAGGCGTAATGGGAGGGATAAGGTTCAAAAAGGGTTGAGATTACCTAAAGGATAAAAAAAAGGGGCAGACTAGATGGGCCAAGTGGTTCTTATCTGCCATCAAATTCTATGTTTCTATTTAGGTGGTTGTTGCGTAAGTTTGGGAAAATAATAGGGCTTTTAACAACATTTTGAAAGTTTTAGAGGCATGAAGGTATGGTATGGAATGCTGTGTGTGTGCGTATTGTAATTGGATTTATCCTTTTTAGTTGGTAGTCAGGAGTGATTATAGAGTAAGAGTCCTAGGTCAGAAGCAGATTAGAATGAGTAAAAAGGAGAGTATTTGGAGATTATTGATGATCTGAAGTGTTGAGGGCTTTGTAAGTGTGTGAGGTTTTGGAATGGGGTTCTGGAGTATAAGGGGAACCAGTTTATTAACCATCAATGTTGATAAGCAGATGTGTGCAAGATCAGTCTGGCAGCAGAGTTTTGGATGGATATATGTGGTACAGAGGGTATGGGTCGTTGGGTCGACATTCATTAGGTCGACATGTACTAGGTCGAGATTACAAGAAAGGAGTGGATAATAGTTTGTTGCCTCCACCTATCAAACAGTGCCAGAATACTCCCTTACTTCAAAAAATAATGCTAAGCACCTCAGTTTTGCTTTGTTAGATTGTAGAGTTAATTATAATTATGATTAGCAGTGCTTAGTACTACAGAGTGTGCATCTGCATTTTCTTTTTTTCTGTGCACTCCTTTACGTCCTCAAGATGCAACAGGATTTTGAGACCAAAGTGGGGCTTGAAGGAGAACTGCATATCTCTTTTATTCAGTGCACATCATACAGATGAGTCCTCATATGCTGTGGCTTCAGTCACGCCAAACAGCCCTTGTCAGCACGCCAGATCCTGTCTCGCTCAAAATGTGTCTTTATTTGCATAAGTAAAACAACTGGAAGTGACAAAGTACTCTGCTAGATTACACTGGTCAGTTTGATGTATGACATTTGTACATCTGTTTGTAAATGAGTCTGAATCTGTACGAAGTGCTACGATGTAGCAGCCATTGTGCTTCATCTGTGACTTTGTGTTTAAAACTAATTCCTGTGTGGTTAAAGTCACGGTCCAGTGCCTCTAGTACACTTTGCCTGGTGTTTCTCTGCGATCCGAATAACACACAAAAGCTAAAGAAAACTATGATAAGTTACACCACTCAGTGTGTTTCACTCTAGGCATCTTGCGCCATATAGACGCTAGATGTTTCAGGACACATCTGTAATTCCATGCAAACTCCTCTGCACGTTTGCTTATTGAGTTGGATTTGTGTCTTTGTTGGCCAACCATGGCATAGCTTATGCATTTTTTTATTTTTTTTTGCCAGTTTATTGTATGAAATTTTCTAAAATGTATTTCTTCAAATTTTTCCTTAGATTACTTGATGACTTTGGTGATGGTATTGGTGTGGCCCAAGCCATGTCCTATATGGATCCTCAGTTTCTTACATATATGGCTCTTGAAGAGCGTCTTGCACAGGCCATGGAGGTATTTACTAGGTTTTTAATTTCTTTGTATCATGGTTGGACTGTGCATAGAAAAACTTACTGTAGTAGGTGGAAATGGAGAAAACCAGTTTTGAGTTCTTTCAATTCTACAGCTACCAGAATGAGACCACATACAGAGGACGATCCGCAGGGGCTAAAATTGCCACAGTTGGGACAGAAGATGTGAACAGATAGGATTTGTTTTTTTGGTGGGGGGGATGGGTGTTGGATAATGTAGAAACTTCATAGGTCAGAGGCACAAGCTGTTCATTGTTCTCTGGAAGGGTAGCACTACATTTACCAAATCCCTTTCAAGGTGAGGTTCACTTACCAAACCAAATACTTTTATGTAGATGCTGGTGGACCTACCCTGCCCGGAGTATAGTACATTTGATAAAGACAAAATTTTAGTTTCCATACAAATTCAACTCAGCAGTGGTTGATCCAGGGCATGGAGGGAGGGGGGGGGGGGGGGGGGGGGGGGGGGGAGGGGACCATCATGGGGCCCCCTGTAACACAGACACCTTGTCCTTGTGGCAGTTGCCACATCGCTCTCCTCCTGGGGCAGTAATCAGCTGCACACGGGGGTACTGATCAGTATTGCCCTCATCTGAGAGATTGTCATGTTTCATGCCGTCATGACAAATTTTCATTGAAATTCTTATCTAGATTTATCCTTAGTTTGGCTCCCAGCCCCCAAGCAGTGATGTAGAGGTCTGTGTTTGCTGATATCACTGCCGGAATATCACTCTGGAGCCGGGACAAAATTGCGTGGAGGGTAAATCCGTTTACTTCCAAGCACTGTTTGGCTGATTTCTGCTGGTGCACTGATCAGCTGCAGCAGGGGGGAACTGATCATTAATCCTCCCTGACACATGATCTGCTGCATTCTGAATGTCAGGGAGGGGCAGTGTGCCATGCGGTTTGGGGCTAACACCCACAGGGGGTGGGGCTGTTAATGCCATATTAAAGTAACTTGATTCTGGGACTTTTTGCTGGGAGACAATTAACCTATCAGTATATTTTGTTGTGTTGGAGGAAACTCACACAAGTACAGGAAGAATGTACAAACTCCACACAGTTAGGGCTGTGGTGGGAATTGAACCCACAAGTACAGTGCTTTAAGGCAGTAATGCTACCCATTACACCATACATACTGCACTTCTCAGACCTATATGGGTATTGAGGATTTATGCCCCCATTCATGCTGGGATTTTGCAGGTGCATTTGGAGACTCCTCTACTGAGGCACTTGAAACTGAGGCAACTGAAGAAACACCTAGGAAGTTTATTCTTGATAAATGATATCGATATATGCAAGATTTCAACTTTTAACACCTTTGAGCACAAATAAGTCACTGTACAGTCAAATAAAAGTACTTTATTGTAAGCAGTTCAACCTTGTTGCAATCCTCACCAGGCAGGGGATTTCCAAGATTGCGAACAAGGAACCACTGATGGTGCCCCCCCCCCCCCTCCCCCCCAATAACATATGTGTAGAGAGCAAATACTGATCATTAGAGGATTCAGTAATCCATTTCAGCCAGACAGCATCCTAACTCAGTGTTTCCAGGAAACCACTACAAGAAGGTAACTCTCTTTGAAGAATGTATGGATAAAATATGGATAAAATATGCTCACAGCATTCATTTAATGTAAGTCTGCTAATCTGAGTGACAGGAATAACAGCTTGGACAAACACTGCTGCTCCACGTACTCTCATGTCACCGGCATAGATAACTGGCAGAGACCCCGTTACCAGACTGTGAGGGTAGCTGCCTACTGTAATGGCTGCCATGGGGTACTTGGCAGTAAAGGAGTTATCTGTAGTTAGAATTTGCTGCTTTCTTGCTGGTGGTTGATGGTATTTTTGTTTTCATTGGTTTCTGTTCAATGTGACTGCAGAAAACAGAACTTCCCTTCACCTTGTTAGACAGATTTCTAGGCACCCCAGAGGTAGTGGTGTACTTTCCCTTTGTTAATAACTGAAAACCAATTGTGGCTTTCCTATTGTTATGTATTCTCAATGTCGTTTAGTAAAAGTTTTATTTGTGTACGCCATCTTGAGCCTACCTGATATTTTTCTTTGGTTATGTTTCTCATATTACTACTACCGAAACAGATTGTACCACATGCAGCTTTTACCCCAACATGACATATTTTCAGGCAAATTCTTATCTAGATTTAGCCATAGTATATGGGCAGAACACTTCTCCCTCGTGTTCCTACCTAGCACACTCCTAGTTACTAGTGCTATGCTCCCTTGTCTCCTTCCCTTCAGTGACTCTGTGAATTTGTCTACTTGCCCATATGTTTGGTACCGGATGGACTCCTTCCTATGGCTCTGCTAGCTTCAGCAAGTTTCCCTATCCATGCCTTTTTGTTATTTGTACTATTCAGTCTGGTATTAATTTAACCTTTGGTACTTATGCTATGGTACAGTATGGAGTTGTGTATAGTACTTTTGCTCTGTTAATGGAAAATGTTTCTGTATTTACCCTGTATGGCATGGGCACTTTTTGTGGCGCATTATAAAAAACATTTTTATTATAATAATGCAAAATAAAATGCAAAGAGTCACACCTCTATGTGTTTGCAATGCTTAGGAAAGTATACATGAGGAACATACTATTCCAACTCTGCACCAAGAGAAATCCCATACACTACCTCATAGCCTCCATCACTCCTCCCAAAGCCCTGTAGGGCACTGCACAGACTTTGTGTGACCTCACAAGTCACATGCAGTTTATGTCGTACATTGCATTTTGCCATTCAGTTGTAACTGTCTTCCACCGTGTCTTTAGATTGTTCCTCATAATTTGACACCAGTTAGTAAAAAACAAAAAGAAACGTGTCTTATTTATTAGTCTTGCTGAATTTAAAGTGTAAATTCTAAAATGATGATTTATATGCAACACTCAGAATGTAACACTCAGAAGTTGCCATATGATATTTGCTGTATCTGATTTCAGACTGCTTTGGCACATTTGGAGTCCCTGGCAGTAGACGTGGAGCAGGCTCACCCTCCAGCTACAAAGGAAAGCATTGAGTGTCTTCCTCAGATCATTATCACAGATGACCACAATAGTAAGAGACAATACATGGAGTAATGTGTGTGTGTGTATATTAGCAAGTCGTGTATTGCTGTTATCAAGAGCTTTGCTTGAGCATGCCATAGTCCCAATCATGCAATTATAAAAGAAAGTACATTTGGCTGGAACTTGAGAGCCTTTTTGTCTGCATTTCCTGTCAATATATTTTTCCATTTTCTCTCTTCTCTTTGATGTAGCCTACACATTTATTACAAATGCCATTGTGTAGTAAGGTAGTTGGAAACAAAGGCCATTCATTTTTGTGTATTTTTCTGTTCTTTAATTATGTAAAATAATTTTGCATGTGAACAAGAACTGCTACGTGGTTTCTGTCTTGTATATTGTACCACTTTTTAAAACAATCTTAAGTCATTGACATATGTTTAAGTTGTAGGTCAGGAACAGTGCTGTGCCATATGCTGTAGTGAGTATATCAAGGATGAAATTTTAACAGAGCTCCCATGTCACCACCTCTTTCACAAGCCATGTGTGACACTTTGGTTACAAAAAGTAAGTGTTTTAATAATGTAATATTTTATATGTATACATTACTTGTAGCATTGTTCATTGTCCATAAAAATGTTTGTTGGTGTTTTAGAAGAACTTCTGTATATCATTGAGGCGCACAGGTGTTGGTTTAAACTATCTACCCAAAACGTTTTTGATTAAATTCTTGAAAACATCAACTTGGACATCACTGTATGGCAGAACATTTATGTGTATATGTTGAGCACTGGGTCTAGCTAGACTAAAATCAAGTTGCCGACTATTTGTAAGATTGCTTTCTACTTCTGCACTTTTTTAGTATTATTTTTTTTTAACATTAATTGTATGTCTTTTTTGCAGTCTTCATTCAAGATAACGTATTCCCTGCAATGCTTTTTCTCTGTGATTACTAAGACTGTATGGAGACAATTAGTTCTCGATCGATGTGCTGCCAGACATCCCCGCAATGACTGGTTGCACACATTACCTTGGAATATAGTATCAAATCTTCACTTAATTTCCTGCGCACCTTTGTGGGGTGGTAAAGGAAAATCAGCAAAGATGGATGTCCTCATAGTGCATACAATAACTGTACTGTTCCAAAGGCACTATGTGCACATTGGCTGGAATTAAATCTTGACCTTTGATTACGTCAAGCTTATCGTGGCTCTTTCAGTGCCTAGGCGTGCCCATCGCCGCATCTGAAGTGCGCGCGCGTCCGAGAAGCGCACACCCAATTCACTTTAATGGGAACATCTTTGTGCACTCCCGTAGTGGGGTTAGGCGCCGGATCGCATCTGTATTGTGCATATTTTACTTTAAAAGAGGTCTTTTTATTTTGAGACGGTTTTTAAACTGTTACCCATCATATTTATATTACACTAGCTAATACATGGTCTTGTGCATTATTACAAGCATGCATTTAATACATTTAAAGATTACATAGTTGCAAAGGCTGAAGAAAATAATAACATTTAGTTATATAGCATCAAGTTACTCTACTGTGCTTTACAGTTGGGAGCAAACACATTATTGAAAAAAGACTGGGTTTAAACAGACATAAAAGTAAGGGACTCATGGAGAAAATAAGCATGGCTTTTAAAAGTTTACAATGTATTTCATTATTTATTTTATTCTATATTATTTTACAGTCTGGAACATGTCCTGTCTGCCGTCACGTCCTCGCATCTCTTCTTCCAGAAGCTGCTGCAGCCACTTCCTTCCTATCAGACCATGACAGCCCGCCATCAATCCACAATGCAGCAGGGACTCGATAAAAGCAACATACTAACCAAATCCAATAGCTTGTTTTTCTTGTAAAATATATTATATGAAAGTGAAGGCTGAATATCAACACGCAAGAGCCCATACAAGCATGAAGCTTAATATTTATTAGTTTAGAGCACAGGTTCTCAAACTTGGTACTCAGGACCCCACACAGTGCATGTTTTGCAAGTCACCCAGCACGTGCACAGGTGTATTCATTATTCACTGACACATTTTAAAAGGTTCACAGGTGTTGCTAATTATTTCACTTGCGATTCTGTGAGGAGACCTGCAAAACATGCACTGTGTTGGGTCCTGAGGACAGAGTTTGAGAACCTGTGGTTTAGAGCGATTAGAAGACTTTGTAAGAAATGCTTCTGTTTATAGCCCAGCAAGATCTGAACAATTGCAAAGTATGATGCTATAATATGCAATGCATTCTAAGCTTGTGATCAGCTTGGCTGTTTTTGTTCTTTTTGTGGCACAACATATTTTGTGTTTTCACAACTGCAGTGCAGTTAGAGCTTTACAGACTTATACTATAAAATCTTAACTTTGTTTTATTTTATGTTTACTTCCTTTCCTACATGGCGGGACCCTTTGCAAAGCAATGCATCTCTGTTCCCTCTAGTAGTAATAAGATTAGAGCTGTGCCACTCGTTACACTGACTTTTGTAACTGATCTCTCATGTTTGCATCAAATGTGAAGATGTTTTGTGATCATAATGATAGTATACACTATGGATTTCCCCCAAAATAAAATGCATTTGAAATGTTTTGAAAGCTTAATTTATTTTGTTGTATTAACACGCTTGATCTCTAGATACTGTAACCAAATAGCTACAGACAATGCAGAGGATAGTAGATCAGAAAACAATCCAATAAAATGAAGAGAATAGCAAAATACTATACTGAAAAGTTGTCAACCCATTTGATAAAAGTAGTTTATTTAGTTTATTAAAATATCCTGCAGTTGTCATCCCCATCACATGATTGAGGCAACCATTTATCAATCGGAACTACCCAATGTACTTGTCAAGTTGAGGTACTGCATGAGCTTTTATCAGCAAGCAATGTATGATAAACTTATCTCATTAAATTTTTGAAATTCCCTCCATTGACTAACCCTTCATACATCCCTGTTCCTCATTATGAGATACACGCCCTCTTTGATCTGCTGTGACCTACACCTCTGCCCCTCCCCAAGACTTATGTACAGCTTCCTAGAGTACTTATTATGGTACTTCCCCTGTCTGATCAGACTCTCCATCAACCTACAGTCTTTAAAACACTTTCTCAAACCTGCCCTTTTCACAATACTCTTTTTGCATGTTTTGCTAACTACAGTCCTATGGCTACTCAGAGTTCCTCTAGCTCCTGTTGCCTCAGTATTGCGGTCACCTAAAAGATTGTAAGCTCTCACAAGCTTGGCCTTCTCTAGCCTTTGGTTCACGTCTACACCTCCTTGGTCAACCCTTGCTGAACTTGTTTGATGTGTGATTGAATTTATACAATTTGCAACTCTGGCACCGCAGTTTTCTGACCCCTTAAAAATAAATGATGATAATACAGACTATACATGGTTTGCATCACTGAGACTGTTCCTTGCTAGATACTAATGAGACATTGATTTTGAGCTAATCATGATTGACAATAAGGCCCGGATTCCCCTTCTCCCCCCCATTGTGTGCGGGCTGCCCGTCATCTGTTGTCCCACCCCCCTTGGCTGTTTGTTGTGCACAAAAGCTGTAACAGAGTGACGTGCCAAGGGGGCGGGACCACAGATGACAGTAGGCCCCACACACCAATCGGAACTACTAGTGAGGTTATCATGGGAAGAGGCCCTCGCCCAGCAGAAAGGATGTACGTGTGCCACAACGCCAGGGATGTAACACACCATGGAGGTAGAGAGGGTGCGTATCAAGAATTAGAGGTTACTCAGTTCAGCAGCCTACACTTTGCTCCCTGGGCCCCCATCAGCTGGAGCCTGCCAGCCTGTGCAGAAAGGACGAGACAGAGTGGGGAAAATCGGGGCTCTGCCTATTGGTGTAAATAACTTCGTCTAAATAACATTTTGAAGTAGTAACCCCGCCTACTTTGTTATTGGTTCCACCTACAGTTGATTTGCAGCCACCCACATGAGGCCACTTCTATAAATTCCTCCAGGTCCACTTTTATTTCCCAATGTGCTCCTGTTCACAATGGTTCAGCCCACAAAATTCTCTTTGTGGGGGTGATGAAATCTCTCTGGCATACAGTAGTTGAACTGAGTACTGAAAAAAAAATAATGTATACTGTGTGGATCCAATTCAGTATTAAATTATACCCCTTTTCCACCAAGTCTGACATGGGATCTGGAACACTGTTCCATGCCGGGTCAGACCCATTACTTTCCCCATTCCCGCTGCGCTACCAACCCGGGGCTTGCCCCGTTTACACTGCACAGAGGTGCAGTCATCTCGTCGGGACCCCAGGGCGTGGCCTCTGTACCGTTAGGCCTCAACCCCTCATTGCTGGTGCTGGGGGATAGGTTAGCACTCTGCCCCCAACCTCCTCATCTGTGCACTTGATGGACGCACACAGCATCCATTCACTTTCACTAGTGCCTCTGCTTAGTCTGGGGCAGAGAAGTAGCAGTGGTGACAGTTTGTCCCCCAGCCTCCTGACCGCACATCGGACACTGGGAGGTATGGTCTTTCCGCATGCTGTAAAAGGGTACCAGGTTGGATGTCCTCCTGTGTAAAAACCTGCTAATTACCCAAGAAGGATGAGTGGAGCAGTTTCCTCTCACAAAAATCTCTGGTTGTTGCGTGTTCTTGTGCAATAACTCGGGATTTTCATGACAGTGGAAAAGGGGGTATTATTCAACTTCAGGTGAGCTTTTCAGATGTAGATGTGAAATTTTCCTTTTCAAAAGGAAATCCTGGTTTTGACATGAAGTGAGTGAGATCTCCCAAATTAATTTGATAGAGATTTGACTCTCAATATTCCTAATTAAACCAATGTTAATAGAAAGAATTTTGGCTGAAACTAATTGAAAACTGTCTTTTCTTGGATGTGTAACAAAGGTGCCAAAAAGAAATGCTTAATGCATGTTTCATGGGCATTCTGCCTGCTCCTTTAGAAGCTAGTCAAATGTTGAGAATTTAGTTATACTGCTAATTAAGGATATACGGGTACGTGTAGCATCATATTAGATACAGGCATTGGTGAGTTCCGGGCGAGTATGCCAGATTTAAAAAGCAAAATGAACCTGGTTATCCCTTTTAAATGATTGACCCTTTAAATCAATGGGCACACTTGCTGGGAACTCGCCAGTGCCTCACTTTCTGCAGGCAATTATATTTACCCCATAAAGTTAGAAGGCAACCTATATAGATACTTGCATATAAAAATCTGAGAAAAATAGCATTATACATGCATAGCCATATTTACAAAAAATAAGATTTAAGTTGCCCAAAATAAATGACATAGTAGAAAACATAAAAATGCCATATTGTAAAAGGAACGTACAGTGATCAGTAAGGAACAGAAGTCCTTCAAACAAGATCATACTTCAATCCTGAATGTAATATGTGGCATAATTAATGGTGTTCTATTAATTATGCCACATATTAAATTCAGGATTGAAGTATGATCTTGCTTGAAGGACTTCTGTTCCTTACTGATCACTATATTTTCTCTTTTTAGAATATGCCATTTTGCAAAGTATCTACTATAGCTGTCTATTTGTAATCTGTTGTTTAGTTGATTTGTGCCAGCATTGGGTTTTATTGTAAATGTTCAGTGTCAGGTCTATCTTAAAATAATCCATTAATTAAATTGGAGATGGCTTGCGGATGACATTTGAAATCCATTTTTAAGAATTAGAAAGTGTAAGATAACCTTCAGTTAATTGAGCAGCATGAACCTCTCTTTAAAATGTTTTAAAGGATCAATAATCCAGCATTCATTTCAGTATTGAGTGTAATAGTAGATATATGTTTGGGTATCTTCAAACCTTTAACATTAGTAGTAGCCATATTAAGGTCAGCCATGGTAATTCAGAGACATAAGCTTTGCTTTCTTCTGAAAAACGTAGGCTGATATTGACAGACTGAAACAATAAACTCAAGATGAACAAAGCCATGGGGAAAATGGCAATAAAAGAACATAGAAAAAGCAATATAAGCACAAATATATACACATAAAGAGCTTTTGTCTTAGCCAGACTCATGTGAGTTGATGGTAAAGTATTCCTGTGGGATATATCAAGAAAAATGCCCAAGCTGAGCTGTCTGTATTCTGTCTAGGGAATATGGGATGATAGGTGCAACCACTGGAACTCAGTTGCCATAGTAACAACATTGTAAACGACAAAAAGTGGATAAATAGAATTGAGAAGTCGTTCATATATATTCCAAAAAGGCATTAAACTTAGGCATGCGAGAGGGTATGAGAATACATAAGCATACAGCCTGTGCGTCATGGCTTTATGAGCTAATTTTGGAGAACTCCCTGTCCATGGTGCTAGAGTCAAGACATTCAACGTTTGATTTAATCTATAGTTATAACATCCAACACGCTTTGTTAGGAAAAGAATCTAACTACTCATCTAATTATTAATAAATGTGATATCACAAAATTCTGAGTTACAGCTTCAGAATCATAAAGAACTAAATCTGGTACAGTAGAATACTGGATATGTCATTTTTATTACATTTGAATGATGCTACGATCTGTGAAAATAAAGCATCTCCTGATACATTTGTCTCCTAAGTAAAACTTTCATCTTCATCTTTGAGAACAAATAGTTAACATATTGAAGCACAGTTTGTAAATGGATCTTTGTGTGTCTGTGAAAATAAAGCATCTCCTGATACATTTGTCTCCTAAGTAAAACTTTCATCTTCATCTTTGAGAACAAATAGTTAACATATTGAAGCACAGTTTGTAAATGGATCTTTGTGTGTCCTGGAATCTAAAAATCTTGTGCTACAGTTAATTTCCTTTACACTGGAAAATATGGCGAATCTAGTTTACAGAAGTTCCATCTTGTTTGTGAAAGAATTGTAATTGACCTATTACAATCCTTTTATGCATGTATAAAGTGCAGCTAGTTTAGGCCTCAGTAACACTTTCAGTATTGTGTAGTATTCAAGTGATGGGGATAATTTCTAGTTACAGTATGTTTATACACTCAGGAGCTAAAGTGTTGACCATACAACTGTTCTCATTTTAACCAGATTATTTTATTTAATAGGATGGCTATAGGGAATTCTTTTGTGCGTGTGTGTTTTTTTTTTTTTTTTGTTATGAATAAAATATCTTTCTTTTCTATCTCCCATTCGGCAGTTTAAATTACAGTACTGTACATCTGTTCATATTTCCCCATAGTGGGTTTTTTTTAATTCATAATATTGTTTTCTGCTTATACTTTTTGTATAAAGACCAAATGCAACCAAGGAAACACAAATGCAGTCACGTTCGATGATCACTGTCTATTCTCATTGAATGTCTATTGGTAAGATCATATTTACTGTTATACCAAATGTAATGTAATGAAGCAGCAGCCTTTACCACAATCCATGTTGCTTTTTATATTAAATTAATGACATGATTTTCACACATAAGCAACTATCCTAACAAGGACCTATACCCTATATGGGCGATTATGCTATAGTGTGAGTCATCTCTTAATACTAAATAGAACATCCCAAATGATTTAAAAACCGACAAAACACGGCCGCAGCCGGAAGTGCCATGCGTTCCACAGACTGTGGAACGCATCCCGACCGGAACCGGAAGTGACGCCCGGTACCGGAAGTGACATAATGCATTTACCAAGTGGGCGGAGTGTAGTTTGTGGAGCGTGTACTGCCTCCTACTTGGTTAGTAACATGATAATGACGATGAGCTTTTCGACGTGTATTACATCACTTCCGGTTCCGGTCGGGATGCGTTCCACAGTCTGGAACGCATGGCACTTCTGGCTGCGCCCGTGTTTTGTCTGTTTTTAAGTCATTTGGGATGTTCTATTTAGTATTATTAAGAGATGACTCACACTATAGCATAATCGCCCATATAGAGTATAGGTCCTTGTTAGGATAGTTGATTATGTGCAGAAATTAGTGCCTTTTGAGGCACTTCCTGTGGCAAAAACTGGTTGGGAGTGGCTTGGGCCTGCCTCTGCTATTTAAGGGAAGCCTGTGTGACATATGGTGAATGGTGTTGCACTGGACAGTTGTCCTCCTGATGTCCTTGTATGATGTCCTGAAGAAGGTCACGTGATGACCGAAACGTCGACACACCGTCTGTATGTCTCTGTGAGTTATTAATAAATACCTGTTGGAATTTACTGGTGAGTGCCTGCATACCCCAATTTTCTATATACTGGCCTATGGGCCTTTGTGGAGCAGCCCATCTTTGATCTTATCAAGTCTGGAGTGTGGACTTTACCATATATATATATATATATATATACATATATATACACTGCTCAAAAAAATAAAGGGAACACTAAAATAACATCCTAGATCTGAATGAATGAAATATTCTTATTAAATACTTTGTTCTTTTTACATAGTTGAATGTGCTGGCAACAAAGTCACACAAAAATTATCAATGGAAATCAATTTTATTAACCCATGGAGGTCTGGATTTGGAGTCGCACTCAAAATTAAAGTGGAAAAACACACTACATCTAAGTTGATCAGCCTGTAATGTCCTTAAAACAAGTCAAAATGAGGCTCAGTAGTGTGTGTGGCCTCCACATGCCTGTATGACCTCCCTACAACGCCTGGGCATGCTCCTGATGAGGTGGCGGATGGTCTCCTGAGGGATCTCCTCCCAGACCTGGACTAAAGCATCCGCCAACTCCTGGACAGTCTGGTGCAACGTGGCGTTGGTGGATGGAGCGAGACATGATGTCCCAGATGTGCTCAATTGGATTCAGGTCTGGGGAACGGGCGGGCCAGTCCATAGCATCAATGCCTTCATCTTGCACACTGCTGACACACTACAGCCACATGAGGTCTAGCATTGTCTTGCATTAGGAGGAACCCAGGGCCAACTGCACCAGCATATGGTCTCGCAAGGGATCTGAGGATCTCATCTCTGTACCTAATGGCAGTCAGGCTACCTCTGGCGAGCTCATGGAGGGCTGTGCGCCCCCCCAAAGAAATGCCACCCCACACCATTACTGACCCACTGCCAAACCTGTCATACTGGAGGATGTTGCAGGCAGCAGAACGTTCGCCTTGGCGTCTCCAGACTCTGTCACATGTGCTCAGTGAGAACCTGCTTTCCTCTGTGAAGAGCACAGGGTGCCAGTAGCGAATTAGCCAATCTTGGTGTTCTCTGGCAAATGCCAAACGTCCTGCATGGTGTTGGGCTGTAAGCACAACCCCCACCTGTGGACGTCGGACCCTCATACCACCCTCATGGAGTCTGTTTCTGATCATTTGAGTAGACACATGCACATTTGTGGCTTGCTGGAGGTCATTTTGCAGGGCACTGGCAGTGTTCCTCCTTGCACAAAGGTGGAGGTAGCGGTCCTGCTGCTGGGTTGTTGCCCTCCTACGGCCTCCTCCACGTCTCCTGATGTACTGGCCTGTCTCCTGGTAGCGCCTCCATGCTCTGGACACTACACTGACAGACACAGCAAACCTTCTTGCCACAGCTCGCATTGATGTGCCATCCTGGATGAGCTGCACTACCTGAGCCACTTGTGTGGGTTGTAGACTCCGTCTCATGCTACCACTAGAGTGAAAGCACCGCCAGCTTTCAAAAGTGACCAAAACATCAGCCAGAAAGCATAGGAGCTGAGAAGTGGTCTGTGGTCACCACCCGCAGAACAACTCCTTTATTGGGGGTGTCTTGCTAATTGCCTATAATTTCCACCTGTTGTCTATTCCATTTGCACAACAGCATGTGAAATTGTCAATCAGTGTTGCTTCCTAAATGGACAGTTTGATTTCACAGAAGTGTGATTGACTTGGAGTTACATTGTGTTGTTTAAGTGTTCCCTTTATTTTTTTGAGCAGTGTATGTATGTATGTATGTATATATATATGTATATATATGAGGCGATTAACAAAAAAGTGGGCCAATTCTACATGCACAAAAATGCATCTGCATGCTTACGATTCCATGTCTGTATTTTGTAGACTGTACATGTGCCTGGAGGAAATATGAATTCATTACCATCATCATCAATTTCAGCCATCCTGCATAGGTGCAGAATTCATGCTTGATAAGGAACATATTTTAAAGATGCATAAAAACAAGTCACATTTCACAGCATAGGGGTATATGCAATTAGTGTCGGATCCTCTCCAATAATAGTGTTTAACTTGTAAGTGCATTCCCCTCATCAGTCTATACAGTGCATTTGTCTTAGATACTGTACACATATAGTATACAGCACAAATATACTGGCATCAAATACAAAAAGAGGCAACCAATGTGCTGTCAGTAAGCAGCATGTAGGGCGTGTCAGGCCCAAAGGGGCAAATTGCAAAATATTTAGAATATAAACCAGCGCTGTGTTTGTTTGAAAATTGTTGGATGTATACAGTTAAATTAAGATATTTATTAAGAGAAAATATAATAAAATGTTAAAAACTAGTTTGTATTTCATTTTGTAAAAGAAAAGATTCTTGGACATACATATACATGAACATGCAAATGGATCCCGGACTGGAAATTGTGGACTTATTATTCCAATGGTATGTTACCACATAGTATAGATGGCATGGAATTACCCAAAGTAGGTGGAAGAATGTCCCATCAGAGTCCTTAGGACCATTTTGTACAGACAGGTGGTCAGTTCGGAGGCCTGGCTGGCTTGGGAGAAGGCTTTGCTGCACACCGGCTCCTGAGTCCACATTGTTTCAGGGTCACTTTTTGGGGATTCCCCACACTCACTGGCTTTGTGGTGCCTCCTGCTGGGTCCAGAGGTGCCCTCCATGGTCGCGGCATAGCATCAAGGAGGACCCGTGGCCTCAATTGGCAGCTCTCCCCGGCTGTGTGTTGCTCCCACTGCTGAGAGGCCGTTGCAGTGTGCCTCTGGGAGCCTGTCCTGACTCCTGCCACTCCCTTCTGCTGTCTGCCTGCTCCCCTTGCCTGAAGGGGATTCATTGTCCCCCGCGGCTGAGGTCCGGAGCTCTGGTATCACGGGTTTGCCCACCATCTTGGAGCTGCATCAGGGGGCTTTTGTTCTCCCCCTGCAGCTGTGTGGGACCAAAGTTTTACCTCAGCTGCTGCTTCCCCTGTCAGAACTTTGTTCATCACTGCAACATTGCGGTGAGCTTATATGATGGCCCTTATTGTGACTTTTTACACAGCTCTGTGTGGACCTGCTTGGAGCTGCATTTAAAGCATTATTTTCATACTCCCACAGAGGGCTCTACAGTGGAACCTGGGCTTCCTAGCCCTTGTGTGCTGAACACTTTCCCCTCCCACTGCTATCTCACGAGATTACTTTTTTTGCTGACTGCTTTCAGGGCAGACATTACAACAACTACGGTGTTAGATAACCTGTTGTCTGACACTGGACACCTATAGCAGCTCTTCTTCACTTCTCCATCTAACATTGCTGCCCTAATTACCATACTTTCCTACCCAGAGCTTACATTTCTAACAGTGGACAACTTTTCGACATTCTTTCGCAGCCTATGTCTATTGAATTTTAAAATTAGTCTATGGTATTATGAGCCACTATTCCGCAAAAATTAAGAGGAAAGGGCCTCTGGAAATATCCCATCATTTCCTCCGCCAGGAGAAGCATTTTTCACCTCAATCCCCTAAAAGCCCTCTTACGTCATCTGAGATGGATCCAACATCGACACCGGCCACTAGGGGTGATATTCAAAACTTGCAGGATCTTATTATGGACCTTAAGGAATCCTTTACCACCTTACTTCAAAAGGCAGTTGATGAGCTTAAAACAGATATGATGGAACTATTCTCCCACACCGCCTCACCAACCCGTGTGGACAAGGTCCAAGAAGACCAAGATAACTTTGCCAAGGATATGAACTACTACTACAGTGAGCTAGATCTCCTGAGAGAAAAAAGATTTAGAATAACGGGAGATGTGTAATAATCTCTGTATACGTAATATCCCAGAAACAATATCACCTAGTGATATCGAGCCTTATCTCATTCGACTTTTTACACACCTCTTTCAAATTGGCCAGACCCACGTAGGTTTAAGGTCTAGACCAAACGACATTGACCCTCCTAAAGATATAAGACTCCCTTTCAAGACCAAGAACATGATCACCATGGCCAGTAGATCGTCTTCCTGTATTAGGTTTGAAGGGTCAAAACTTAAAATCTTCCAAGACCTGGCTCCTTTAACTATCGCCAAGAGAAGAGACTTACCGTGTTACTAAGAGAAAATGGTTACAAATATAAATGGGGATTTCTGTTTTGACTGTTGGTAGATGTTAAAGGGAATCCTTACACTGTGAACTCAATAGCAGAGGGGAAGGATCTCCTTCGTAAACTCAATCTTCATCCTGTTATAGGCTCTTCACTGTTGGACGATCGGGCTCAGAACTCCCTGTCTTGAAATAGCTGCTCCTATTATTGTCTTAATCTAATGGCCTTTGCAAACATTCTGATATACAGTTTTATAATTATTGGTAAATATGATACTTGTCTTTTTAATTATTTAAATTTGTGCTATGATGTTAGCAAATATAACCTAAGCTGCATTATATTGAATATGTTTACGGTTTTGTAGGCCAAAATTCGGCTTAGTCTCTTTACAGTCCACCGTTTCTTCTTCTGTATTCCTGCTCTGGTTTGCAATTGTTGGGATCCCACCAGGCCTGACCACCCCCACTTTGTGTGAATATTTGTAGAGAAGAATTTACTACACATTGTTTGTCTTATTTTCTTTATTTTACCATCCACCTTTCATGGACGGGAGCATGTGAAAACACAGTTTTATCTGTGTGGGAATGAGAAAAGAAACCGCTATATGAATATATCTCCTTGTTACAAGTAAGCATACGTGTAAGCGTTGAATTCCTGCTGACCATTTGGGTGGTGTATGTGAATTAGACTTCGAGAGGTGAAATATAGAGAGAAAAGATACCTTTATGTGCATGAGAAAATCTGTTAAATGTAAGCTTATAAAGTGAGCATTGGTTTCCATAAATCGTCACGTGTTCTGGGTGGTCCCCTAACATACATCATACACGAAGTGAAGATTTCCCTTTGGAACCTTTTTTTCCCGATTTGATCTTTGTTTTGACTGTTTGAGAAACAATACTACACATTGGACTCTTTCTGTTTATTTTCCTATCTCTTTTGTTTTACACAGCATCCATTTGGAGGAAACAATACGTGTTCCCATCACAAAGGAGTGAAAAAGGAAAATTTTGGACATATTATACAAGAACTTCTATCTATATAAGTATTTGTTTACCTTTCAAATGTCTGGCGCATAGGATATCAAACATTTCTTTTATATGTATTTCTGTCATCTCCAGTTCTGATAACACTGGTAGATATCCATTTGCTGCCTCCATTGTCCAGCGCAGGTGGTTACTCTTTTGTTTGTTTAATTAACTTTTTTTTTACTCTACTCTCTCAGAAAAGGGTTGGGCTACAAGCCCTCCTAGCTGAACGTGTTGAGAGGAGCCTCAGATGGGCCATTCAAAAGTTTTATGCCAAGAGCAACAAAGCTCATATTTACTAGCCCGTATACTTCAGCCTAAGTGGGCTTCACAGTTTATTTCTTCGATTAGATACTCTTCAGGGAATATGGTGTACAATCCTAAAGAATTAATGTTTCTCTTACGTCCTAGAGGATGCTGGGGACTCCGTAAGGACCATGGGATAGACGGGCTCCGCAGGAGACATGGGCACTAAGAAAGAACTTTAGGTATGGATGTGCACTGGCTCCTCCCTCTATGCCCCTCCTCCAGACCTCAGTTTATTACTGTGCCCAGAGGAGACTGGGTGCATTACAGGGAGCTCTCCTGAGTTTTCCTGAAAATAAAGTATTTTGTTAGGTTTTTTATTTTCAGGGAGCCTGCTGGCAACAGACTCACTGCATCGTGGGACTGAGGGGAGAGAAACAGACCTACTTTAATGTCAGGCTCTGTTTCTTAGGCTACTGGACACCATTAGCTCCAGAGGGAACGGAACGCAGGTCTCACCCCGCCGTTCATCCTAGAGCCGCGCCGCCGTCCTCCTCGCAGAGCCGGAAGATAGAAGCCGGGTGAGTATGTGAAGAAAGAAGACTTCAGAGGCGGCAGAAGACGTCAGTTCTTCAGTGAGGTAACGCACAGCTTTACCGCTGTGCGCCATTGCTCCCACACAGCACACACACGGCAGTCACTGTAAGGGCGCAGGGGGGTCACCCTGGGCAGCAATAAGGACCTCCATTCTGGCTAATAAAGGTATTATACAGGCTGGGCTCTGTATAGATGAGACCCCGGCCAGTTTTGAAAATGTTCAGCGGGACCGAAGCCCGTCGCTGAGGGGGCGGAGCTTTTTCCTCAGCACTCACCAGCGCCATTTTCTCCACAGCACACCGCTGAGAGGAAGCTCCCCGGACTCTCCCCTGCTTACCACGGTGAAAGAGGGTTTTAAAGAAGGGGGGGCCCATAATTTGGCGCAAATACATTATAACAGCGCTATCTGGGTAAACATATTGTGTTTTTTTCCTGGGTCATTAGCGCTGGGTGTGTGCTGGCATACTCTCTCTATCTGTCTCTCCAAAGGGCCTTGTGGGGAAACTGTCTTCAGATAAGAGGATTGCCTGAGTGTATGGTGTGTCGGTACGCGTGTGTCGGCATGTCTGAGGTAGAAGGCTCTCCTAGCGAGGAGGTGGAGCAAATGAATGTGGTGTCTCCGTCGGCAACACCGACACCTGACTGGGTGGATATGTGGAATGTTTTAAGTGCTAATGTGAATTTATTGCACAAAAGGTTGGACAAAGCTGAGTCCAGGGATTATGCAGAGAGTCAAGCCCTGCCTGCCCCTTTGTCGCAGGGACCCTCGGGGTCTCAAAAGCGCCCACTATTCCAAATAGTAGACACTAATACCGACACGGATTCTGACTCCAGTGTCGACTACGATGATGCAAAGCTACAGCCAAAATTGGCTAAAAGTATTCAATATATGATTATTGCAATAAAGGATGTTTTTCATATCACAGAGGAACCCCCTGTCCCTGACACGAGGGTACACATGTATAAGGAAAAGAAACCTGAGGTAACCTTTCCCCCTTCTCATGAGCTGAACGAGTTATTTGAAAAAGCTTGGGAATCTCCAGACAAAAAACTGCAGATTCCCAAAAGGATTCTTATGGCGTTTCCTTTCCCGACTAAGGACAGGATACGGTGGGAATCCTCTACAAAATCCACCGCATGACGCTGGGGCTCCGCTGAGGGAGTCCGCCCCAGTGGGGGCACGTCTTCGACTTTTCAGCCACATCTGGGTTCACTCACAGGTGGATCCCTGGGCAATAGAAATTGTTTCCCAGGGTTACAAGCTGGAATTCGAAGAGGAGCCTCCTCGACAGTTTTTCAAATCGGCCCTACCTGCTTCTCTCCCAGAAAGGGAGATAGTTTTAAATGCAATTCACAAATTGTGTCTTCAACAGGTGGTGGTCAAAGTTCCCCTGCTTCAACCCTATTTGTAGTCCCGAAACCGGACGGTTCGGTCAGACCCATTTTAAATTTAAAATCCTTGAACCTATACTTGAAAAGGTTATGTTCAAGATGGAATCGCTCAGAGCGGTCATCGCCAGCCTAGAAGGGGGGGGATTTTATGGTATCCCTGGACATAAAGGATGCATACCTTCATGTTCCCATATATCCTCCTCATTAGGCGTACCTGAGATTTGCAGTACAGGATTGTCATTACCAATTTCAGACATTGCCGTTTGGGCTTTCCACGGCCCCGAGGATTTTCACCAAGGTAATGGTGGAAATGATGGTGCTCCTGCGCAAGCAGGGTGTCACAATTATCCCGTACTTGGACGATCTCATAAAAGCGAGATCACGAGAGCAGTTGTTGAATAGCGTGTCACTTTCACTGAAGGTGTTACATTAACACGGCTGGATTCTAAATATCCCGAAGTCACAGTTAGTTCCTACGACTCGTTTGACCTTCTTAGGCATGATTCTGGATACAGACCAGAAAAGGATTTATCTTCCGATAGAAAAGGCCCAGGAACTCATGACTCTGGTCAGGGACCTATTGAGGCCAAAACAGGTGTCAGTGCATCACTGCACTTGAGTCCTGGGAAAGATGGTGGCATCTTACGAGGCCATTCCCTTCGGCAGGTTCCATGCGAGGACCTTCCAATGGGACCTACTGGACAAGTGGTCCAGGTCACATCTATAGATTCATCAGTTGATCACCCTGTCCCCCAGGGCCAGGGTGTCTCTCCTGTGGTGGCTACAGAGTGCTCACCTTCTAGAGGGTCGCAGGTTCGCCATTCAGGACTGGATTCTGGTAACCACGGATGCGAGCCTCCGAGGTTGGGGAGCAGTCATACAGGGTAGAAACTTCCAAGGTATTTGGTCAAGTCAAGAGACTTGTCTTCACATCAACGTCCTGGAGCTGAGGGTCACATACAATGCCCTTCGTCAAGCAGAGACTTTGCTTCGCGACCTACCGGTTCTGATCCTGTCAGACAACATCACCGCAGTGGCTCATGTAAACCGCCAAGGCGGCACAAGGAGCAGAGTGGCAATGGCGGAAGCCACCAGGATTCTTCGCTGGGTGGAAAATCATGTAGGCGCACTGTCAGCAGTGTTCATTCCGGGAGTGGACAACTGGGAAGCAGACCTCTTCAGCAGACATGATCTACATCCAGGAGAGTGGGGACTTCATCAGGAAGTCTTCGCACAGATTGCAAGTCAGTGGCGACTGCCCCAGATAGACATGATGGCGTCCCGCCTCAACAGAAAACTACAGAGGTATTGCGCCAGGTCAAGAGACCCTCAGGCGGTGGCAGTGGACGCCCTCGTGACACCGTGGGTGTTCCAGTCGGTCTATGTGTTTCCTCCTCTTCCTCTCATCCCCAAGGTGTTGAGAATAAGAAGAAAAAGAGGAGTACAGACAATTCTCATTGTTCCAGATTGGCCACGAAGGGCCTGGTATCCGGATCTGCAGGAAATGCTCACAGAAGATCCGTGGCCTCTTCCTCTAAGACAGGACCTGTTACAACAGGGGCCCTGTCTGTTCCAAGACTTACCGCAGCTGCGTTTGACGGCAGGGCGGTTGAACGCCGGATCCTAGCGGAAAAGGGCATTCTGGGTGAAGTCATTCCTACTCTGATAAAGGCTAGGAAGGACGTGACAGCTAAACATTATCACCGTATATGGCAGAAGTATGTTTCTTGGGGTGAGGCCAGGAATGCTCCTACGGAAGAATTCCGTCTGGGCCGTTTCCTTCACTTCCTACAGACTGGAGTGAATTTGGGCCTAAAATTAGGCTCCATTAAGGTTCAGATTTCGGCCCTATCCATTTTCTTTCAGAAGGAATTAGCTTCTCTCCCAGAAGTACAGACTTTTGTGAAGGGAGTGCTGCATATTCAGCCTTCTTTTGTACCTCCGGTGGCGCCTTGGGACCTTAACGTGGTGTTGAGTTTCCTTAAGTCACACTGGTTTGAACCACTTAAAGCGGTGGAGTTAAAATATCTCACTTGGAAAGTGGTCATGTTGTTAGCCTTGGCTTCGGCTAGGCGAGTTTCGGAGTTGGCGGCTTTGTCTCATAAAAGCCCCTATCTAGTTCTCCATATGGATAGAGCGGAATTGCGGCCCCGTCCTCAATTCTTGCCTAAGGTGGTTTCGTCTTTTCATATGAACCAACCTATTGTGGTGCCTGTGGCTACGCAAGACTTGGAAGATTCCGAGTCCCTCGATGTGGTCAGGGCTTTGAAAATTTACGTGGCCAGAACAGCTAGGGTGAGGAAAACGGAAGCACTTTTTATCCTGTATGCAGCCAATAAGGTTGGCGCTCCTGCTTACAAGCAGACTATTGCTTGCTGGATCTGTAACAAGATTTAGCAGGCTCATTCTACGGCTGGATTGGCGTTCCCAAAATCAATAAAGGCCCATTCCACCATGAAGGTGGGCTCTTCTTGGGAGGCTGCCCGAGGGGTCTCGGCATTACGGCTGTGCCGAGCTGCTACTTGGTCAGGTTCAAACACTTTTGCAAAATTCTACAAGTTTGATACCCTGGCTGAGGAGGACCTCATGTTTGCTCAATCGGTGCTGCCGAGTCATCCGCACTCTCCCGCCCGTTTGGGAGCTTTGGTATAATCCCATGGTCCTTACGGAGTCCCCAGCATCCTCTAGGACGTAAAAGAAAATAAGATTTTAAACCTACCGGTAAATCTTTTTCTCCTAGTCCGTAGAGGATGCTGGGCGCCCGTCCCAAGTGCGGACTACTTCTGCAAGACTTGTATATAGTTTTTGCTTACATAAGGGTTATGTTACAGTTTTCCTCAGTCTCGGACTGATGCTGTGTTGTTTCATACTGTTAACTGGTTCGTATATCCCAAGTTATACGGTGTGGATGGTGTGGGCTGGTATGAATCTTGCCCTTGGATTAACAAAAATCCTTTCCTCGTACTGTCCGTCTCCTCTGGGCACAGTTTCTTTAACTGAGGTCTGATGGAGGGGCATAGAGGGAGGAGCCAGTGCACACCCATACCTAAAGTTCTTTCTTAGTGCCCATGTCTCCTGTGGAGCCCGTCTATCCCATGTTCCTTACGGAGTCCCCAGCATCCTCTACGGACTAGGAGAAAAAGATTTACCGGTAGGTTTAAAATCTTATTTATTTATTTTTATTGTTATGAATCTTTGCATGACTGCCCCAACTGGCGCTTTGTTACATACTCGGGGAATCCAACAATACTTGGATTCTTGCAAGCTTCCTAGTATCTCTGGAGTCTACGGCTCATGCCCTGGGGGTATATATTACTGAGGGGGAATTTGCCTCTGCTCTCAAGACACACAGGATGCCAAAGGCTCACGGCCCTGACGGCTTTACGATAGCTTACTATAATTTACACAGCAACTCTCTTCCCAGCTGATTCAGGTGTTTAATGCAATCTTGTAAGGAGCTCCATTTCATCCAGATTCCTCTACCTCTAGAATTATTGTCATTCCCAAACCAAGAAAAGATCCCACCCTCTGGACCAGCTATCGCTCCATTTCCCTGATCAACACTGATCTCAAGCTCTTTGCTAAGTTTCTGGCCACCAGACTAAATTGAGTGTTACCCTCATTAATACTTCCAGACCAGGTAGGCTTTATCCCTCAATGGGCACCATTGTATTGGCCTTAGATGCAGAAAAGGCGTTTAACCTTCTCCTATTGCCTTTTATGTTTACCACCTTGTCAATCAGTGGGTTTGTGTGGTATCTATGGTAGTCATTCCGAGTTGATCGCTAGCTGCTTTTGTTCGCAGCGCAGCGATTAGGTAAAAAAGCGGCACATATGCGTATGGGGCGCAGTGCGCAAGCGCAACGTACTTTTCAAAAGCCGATGCAGTTTCACACAAGGTCTAGCGACGCTTTTCAGTCGCACTGCTGGCCGCAGAGTGATTGACAGGAAGTGGGTGTTTCTGGGTGGTAACTGACCGTTTTCGGGGAGTGTGTGTAAAAACGCAGGCGTGTCAGATAAAATCGCAGGAGTGGCTGGGGAAACGTAGGCGTGGCTGGCCAAACGCAGGGCGTGTTCGTCACGTCAAAACAGGAACTAAACAGTCTGAAGTGATCGCTAGCTAGGAGTAAGTCTCGAGCTACTCTGAAACTGCACAATCTTGTTTTGTAGCAGCGCTGCGATCCTTTCGTTCGCACTTCTGCTAAGCTAAGATACACTCCCAGAGGGTGGCGGCTTAGCGTTTGCACTGCTGCTAAAAGCAGCTAGCGAGCAAACAACTCGGAATGAGGGCCTATGTACTAACAACATCTACTTTTATGACGAATGGTCTACACTCCTCAAGGTTTGCTCTGGGAAATGGGAAGAAACACTGGTGCCCCCTCTCCCCTCTTCGTTTTGCTATATGCATTGAGCCATTGGCGGCTAGAATTAGAGCTAATACTGATATCAAGGGCATCGCAGTGGGGTGTCTCTTTTTGCAGGCGATATTCTCACCTTGTCTAATTCCTTGGTGTCTCTCCCTATTATTATGACAGAGTTGAAAAATTATGGTTCCCTTTCTGGGTATAAAATTAATAGCTCAAAGTCTCGAGCCATGCTCTCTGTATTTCTTCACAACTATTTCCTATGCTTACTTCCTCTTGTCCCTTCACATGGCACCCTAGAACAATCAAATATCTTAGCATCTCTATCACTACATCTTTCTATCTTCTGTACCAGGCTAAGTACTCTTCTATGTTCCAAATGTTTGCCAAAGACTTAACGCAATGGCAATCTCAATCTCAATATATATAGTGGGATGGTAGGATCAATGCAATCAAAATGAATCTCCTCCCAAGACTGTTTTATATGTTTCAGACCCTGCCCATACCTTTTCCAATGCTAGCTCTAGATCCCATGCAAGTGCTTTGTAACCGCTTTATTTGGGCACATGGTAAACCTCGTATTCGTAGAACCATCCTAGCTAATTCTGTACCTGATGGAGGCCTTGGTCTCCCAGTGCTTTGTTCTTACTACAACGCAGCTCATTTAAATCAGATAATAATGTGGCACTCTGAACCTGGTTGCAGGAGATGGGTGGACTTTAAAACGCTATGCTCAATGGCGGACAAGTAGATGAGATAATGTGGCTTCCCAACTCACTTAGACCAGCCTCAGCCTGTACAGTCCCGACTGTGTGATTTATTCTCAAACTGTGGGACAAACTCCACCTATCTCTAGATTTGGCCCGACTCCTGTCCCCTATCTGGAATCACCCTTTTTTTTCCCGGGAAAGGAAGGGCCCATAGCATCTTATTGGCAAAAGCTACAAATTGTTAGGTTCCACCAAATGAAAGGCCGATTCTCTCCGGCCCCGTCTGCTGACCTTCAAACCACCTATTCAATCCCTGCCTCTTGCCAATTCCAGTATATTCAAATTAAGAGCTTTGTCAACTCTCAATATCCCTCCAGTAAACATTGACTGCTCTCTCAATTATGATGCCTTTGTTTGCACTCAGCAGGTAGCAAAGGCAACATCTCTATCACATATCATTCCGTTCCGGACCCAACCTCCCCCAACCGTGAACCAGATGTATTAGAATGGGAGGCAAGCCTTAAGAACCCTATTGCTGAGGCTGAATGGTCCACCATTCGGTCCAGAACTGCCAAAGCCTCCATAAGTGTGGCCATTAGAGAGACAAAGTTTACACAAGATGGTACTTGGTACCATCTAAGCTCCATACCATCTTCCCATCATCTTCAAATTTATGTTGGAGTAATTGTAGAGAAATAGTCACATTTTTTTATGTATGGTAGACATGCCCAACCATACAAGCTTTTTGGAGCCAAACGTGGGCTCTTATGTCGAAGATATTAGGTACACCTTTACTGAGTGATGCTGTAGTGGCATTACTGAATGCCCCAGTCCGTACTGTCAATAAACATCAAGACAAGTTCATTGTCCATGTTTGCAATGCTTCCAAGTCACTGATCGCTAAGAATTGAAAATGTTCGACGACACCATCAATTGCCACCCTTCGTGCTCGTATTCACTTTATAGCTTCTATGGAGTACATTACAAGTTCACAAAATAACACCATGACTGCTTTTTACACTATATGGTCCCCATGGTACCTTTCACACTCCTCCCCTCTCCCTGGACTCTGCTAATTACCTCTTGTACATCTTCCTTTTTGTTTTTGAATTTCTTTTCTTATTCTATTTTACTAATAGTATTACTCTGGTTGTTTCCCAGATTCTCATACTGTTAGAGGTTCTCTGACCAAATACCTGTTTTTGTATATTTGATATTGTTTATGCTCTCTGTACTTTGTACTATGTATTTTGTTTTCTCTACCTTTTATGGTATTCTGTTTGTCACAACTTTATTGTATGCCTCTGTATTAAAATTGATTTCAATAATGCAATAAAAATCATTGTTTTCAAAATTCACTGCGTCTGCATATAGTGTGGTCAATATCCTGATGAAGTGGAGAGAAGCAGCAGTAGTCCATTTGTATTTGTAGTCACTCCTTATCTGGATCCAAACATTGGCCAAATGATGCAGTAGTCCAAGAATAAAGCAGTTTAAAAGCCTTAACGTGATTCCCTGGGCAAATACACCAAGTTTCTTCAGAAGTGTTCTTCTATATACTTGCATCAAACACTAAAAAATTTTCTCTGATTTACCAATTCTGTCCATTTGTATTTTAAAACCAGTGCTGATTCAGAGTGAGTAGTACACTATTTGGCGTATCTTACCTTGGGTGAATCGCATTGCGCATGAACAGAACAGTAGTTGCCTGCTATGTGTTCATGCAGATGTGCACTACTCTGCACATATACCTGCCTCTGTGGGGCGGGAGCGTTCTAAAGTAGGCCAAATACAGTAAGGATGTGTTTATGTAGGCCAGGAGAAAGATGCATTTAGGGACATCCAAGGGAATATTCTCTGAAATATTACCTGTGCCACGTGCTGTTGTTTGTCACCTCCTAATGCTGTAAGTTTTCCCAGACTCTAGGCATAGCTGCTTTTATTGTTGGGGTTATATGACCTTTTAAAAATAGTAATGTGGGTTATGGGGAAGCTGTGTGACACTGTTGAGAGAACAAAAATGTATCCAGTAAGACAGGTTTATAACCAACACTGTCCTTGCACAGACACTTATCACAATATCACGCATTAAAAGTAAGGGTGGAGTGTGATATGGGACAATTGACTCTACTGCCATCATGTGGTTTTATAGTTCCTTTGTACTTTGAATGTTTTGGTGAGTGTGGATAACAGGATGTTGCACACATCACTGTACATTCTTTTGTGCATCATATATCCTGTTGCTACTGGACTATCAGTATGTGAGCTTTAGGTTTAGGCCCTTTTATGGTATTGCCACATCTTAGGCTGGTCAGCAACCCTATCAGTTTGTGACCTTTAGGTTTATGCCCTTTTATGGTATTGCCACATGAGTCTGGTCAGTAGCTCTATAAGTATGTAACCTTCAGGTGGAACAGTAGCTTTTTACACCCAGACTGACTGCAGATGTACTTGGATATCTGACATATCCAGCCTACGTGGTAGGGAGGGGCTCCTGGATTATAAATCACTATAACCGACCATTTTTCTGACTGAATGAAAATTGGCAGCTAAGTACATTGAATATTAAACTACATTTTCATATATTGTTGTGTGTATTTTTTACTTCACCTAATACTCCATTGTATGCGTATAACATAGTAACATAGTAATTGAGGTTGAAAAGAGGCAAAATGCCCATCGCGTTCAACCTGTATTTTGTATTACGTTGAGTTGATTTTACTGTACCTGCTGAAGAATGCTTTATGACTAGTTAACAATTACAAATCATGTTACCCCGGATTAACAACGTCAATATTTTAAATGTTGTAACCTTGGATATCCTTTTCAATCAGAAATTCATCCAATCCCCTTTTTAAATGCATTTACAGAGTCCACCATTACCACCTTCCCATGCAAGGAATTCCAAATCCTTATTGCCCTAACAGTGAAGAACCCTTTCCTCCGTTAAGTATGGAATTTTCTCTCCTCCAGCCTCAGCGAGTGCCCACGTGTCCTAAACAGAGTTCTTTTAATAAATAATTCCTCTGATAACTCTTTGTAGTGCCCCTTTACATATTTGAAGGCATTAATAATGTCTCCTCTTAGATGCCTCTTTTCCAGTGTATACATGTTCAACCTAGTAAGCCTTTCCTCGTAATCCAGTCCCTGTAGCCCTTTAATCAATTTAGTAGCTCGCCTTGGAACCCTTTCGAGTTCACCGATATCTTTTTTATACAGTGGTGCCCAAAACTGAACACACTATTCCAGGTGCGGACGTACCAATTATTTGTCTCAATTCCCCGTTTTATGCACGCTAACACCTTACTTGCCTTCTTTACTGCGCTTTGACATTGTATACGGTTATTAAGCTTATTATCAATGAGTACCCCCAAAATCTTAGTAGACCACATCCACTGCTTTTCCTTGCTCAAGATTGTCACTCACTTCCTCATAGAAGTTAACTAAGTTAGTTTGACATGATCTGTCCTTCACAAACCCATGCTGGTTCTTGCTAATAATCTTAGTGGTCTGCAGATACTCCTGTATGCTATCCCTTAGAATTCCTTCCAATATTTTCCCTACTATGGATGTCAAACTAACCGGCCTGTAGATACCCGTATGATTTTTGGATCCCTTTTTAAATAATGGCACTACCTATGCTATACACCAATCCTTCTGTACCATGCCAGATCTAATTGAACTATTGAAAATCAAGTATAGGGATCTTGCTAGTTGTGACCTAAGCTCCATAATAACCCTCGGATGAAGTCCGTCCGGGCCAGGTGATTTATTAATCTTTATTTTGCGTAATCTCTACCTGACTACTTCTTCGCGTATAACCCTATGACTGTTTCCACCGGGAATATTAATATTGGCGAGCCAGGTAGGAGTGCCATGTGAGTATTTGAAGGTAAAAATGTATTTTTAAAAAAAAATGTTTAAGTCAGAAAAAGCAGGGAGGTACCCATCTTGGTTTCTTAGATCCAGACCCTGGGATCCAATGATGTGGACTGCCTGCCAGTATTTACAGCCTGTACAAAGTAGAAATGCTGTTGAAGATTTGCAAAATATTGATATGACGGTATTTTCAAAGTCAGAAGCAAGATCTGCATCTTCAATTCTAAAGGGGGGTACACACGGAGAGATCCGTGCTTAAAATCTAAGCAATCTTGCTAGATTGCTTAGATTTTAATCACGGATCTGCCGTGTGTATGCCCTCCAGCGATAGCGATGCGCGGCCCCGCATCGCCGATGCTAGTTTGAGCTGCATGCAGGCTCAATCTAGCGGGTCGCTCACTTCACCGTTGTGTGAAGTGAGCGGCCCCCCGTTGGCTTTCCCCCTCGCTCAGCACATCGCGCTGTGCTGAGCGGGGTGAGAGATGTGTGCTGAGCGGTCTGTGTTAAGATCGCTCAGCACACATCTCTCCCGTGAGTACCCCCCTTTAGCCTAGCAGCACAAGCAGTGTGTGAGCTGGACTCACGCCTGCAAGAGCTACAGGTAGAAACGGATTCACTCCATGAACAGAATTGTGTACTGAGGTTTGAACTTTGATTGTGGGGCAGCAGTTGCAGACATTAATTATCGTGTATCCTCTGATGAGGAAATTGAGTATGAAATGTCAGGGGAACAACTGAGACCAATTGCAACAAAAACCCAGCGTATGAGAGCACTGAAGTAGATGGGGCTGTGATAGAGAAAAATAATTGGTCTCCCAATTAATTAGTGCAGATAGGCTCCAGGTTTAAACAAAGGAGTCAGGAACGATTGTTGGATTGGTTGTTGTGTGTGGGAGGAAAGAGGTGACAGTATTATGTTGGAAGCACCAGAAGCTGCACAATAGGGGTCCATGAGCACAGCCCCCTGGGTGCGGTTACGCTTGCAGCAAATATGAACAGATGCTAGGGAGTGGTCAGTGCTTAGCATAATATGTAAAGCTCTTGCTGATGTGCACACATATCCTTCTGACTTAGTGCCAAGCACCCCATGGCCATACATTAGTGCAGGTATACATAGGCTGTGACTGTTAGGCTGTGTGTTGGGTGTAGAGAAAAATTACTAGAAACAGGTAGATTGGAATTGGGAAGGGCCAGATATGACATGTTTAGATGATAGGATGTTGCAGCTCTTTGTGAAACATGCCCCGCAAGTGTACAAAACATCTTTGTTTTTGGTGCTAGGAGTGACTAGAGCACAGAGGCGCATTGTGTGGGAGTTGTGTGAGAGTCTGGGAAAACTTGATAGGAACATGAGTGATTCTCGCAAACAACAAAGGCAGATTGCCCAGTAGGGAACAGCTCCCCCTAAGCATTGTAAAACATCACGTAAGCAAATGTTTTTTGATGTACTGAATGCTGGAGTTCCCCGCACAGAAATAGATGGCATTTCAAATGAGGATTTATTTGAAAGGTGGAGAGTGCTGCAGTAAAAGCTACAGAAACAGGGCATTGGCTCACAACCCTCCAAGCATATAACTAAGAGTGATGCGGTTGAGGAAGTGATGGACAGGGTCGTTCCATCAGTCCCTCACATGGTCTGCCCATGATCCTATCAGAAAGCAAGGGAGGCACTAAAGGAAATGCAGGGTGCACAGGGGGTGCACCCTGCATTTCCTTTAACACATGGAAGGTGTCACAACCCTTATGAGATGAAGGCAGGTCTCTGGCTTTGGAAGTTCTACCTCCCACAGAGGTGATATGTTATCAAGTGTGCAATGAAAGCCAGGGACCGATGCCCTTATGTAAACTGCATTTTGAGTTGGGATAATGGAAACACAATAACACAATGCACAGCTCTGCTCTAGATACAGGGGCAGAGGTTTCATTTTTTCACAGGTCACGCCTACCAGCAGTAGAAGGATTGAGGGATCAGCAAATGTGGATGGCCCACTTACACTGCAAGATGCGGTTGGGGAAAGGCCCCTGGTTCCATGCTGAAGTTTTCGTCTCATACCTACCAGACAATATAATTGGAATGGACATATTGAAGGGGCAGTTCATTGACACCCCGTCCGGCACTTATATGTTTGGTTGTACCATAAGAGCCATTATTATCTCTGCAGTGAAGCCAGTAGGACAGGAAAATGTAAAGTGGGAACTCATATACAAACCCCCACCACCAGAGCCAATGAATTTAACGCAATACCGCATCCATGGAGGCCATGAAGAAATATCTCAAACCATTGCCGAATTAGTGAAAGCGGGAGTATTCAGGCCAGCCTGCAGCCCCTACAATGCCCCCTTTCCTGTTAAAAAGCCAGATGGTTCATATAGACCAGGGGTGGGGAACCTCCGGCCCGCGGGCCTTCTAAGGCTTGCAAAGCTGTTTGTTCCGGCCCACCCGCTTGTGTGTCAGCGAGACACACCGCCACTCAGTCTGGCGGCGGCGTGTCTCAGCTGTCAGGGCAGGGAAGAGAGCACAGCTATATGTCCGGCGGCAGCGGTGGGTAGGATCTCAAACCAGCTGCTGGTTTGTGAGCAAATCAGAGCTCGCAGACAGGCAGCCAATCAGGAGTCACCACTGCTGGTCCACGAGCTCTGATTGGCTCATGAACCGGTGGCTGGTTCGAGATCCTACAGACTGCTGCTGCCCAACATAGCCACGCTCTCCTCCCTGCCCTGACCCCTTGACAGCTAAGATACGCTGCCGCCGGATGGAGCAGCAGCAGGAAAGAGCAGCAGCAGTGGTGAGCAGCACAGTGGGCTGGGGGGCATGTGTGGGGGCATTTGTGTATCTGGAACAGTGGGGGCATTTGTATATCTGGCACTGTGGGGGCATTTGTGGATCTGGCACTGTGGGGGCATTGGTGTATCTGGCACTTTGGGGGCATTTGTCTATCTGGCACTGTGGGGGAATTTGTGTATCTGGCACTGTGGGGGCATTTGTATATCTGGCACTGTGGGGGCATTTGTGTATCTGGAACTGTGGCGGCATTTGTGTATCTGGCACTGCACTGGCATATGTGTATCAGTCAATGCACTATTGGGGGCATATGTGTATCACATCCCATTTTAATTGGCCACACCCATTTTTTGGCACTTGTGCGCCTTCGGTGCACGCACTCAGTACCTCTAAGGGGCATAACTACTGGGGGGCAGGGTCATTTTTAATTTGATAATTTTTGTATGGCCCCAAAGGATTTTATAAATATCCAAATAACTCCTTGGTAGAAAAGAGGTTCCCCACCCCTGATATAGACTGACAATCAATTACAGGGGTCTCAACAAAGTAGCCCCTCCTCTGGCAGCAGCAGTCACTGATATGATATCCATCGTGGGAAAGATTCAAGACACATCAAGAGAATGGCATGCAGTAATAGACTTAGCCAATGCTTTCTCTTCCATACCCATTATAAGAGAGTCAAGATCAGTTTGATTTTACCTGGGATGGGAGACAATATGCACCTACCATTGTACACCAAGGCTGCAAACACAGTCCATCAATCTGCCATGGCCTGGTGTCCAGGGACCTGGACACCATACAAGAACAATTAAAGTGTCAGATATACCATTACATAGATGACATCATGCTGTCTGGTGAATCTGCAGAAGAGGTGACCCCTGATGGAACATATGGTAAACCGAGGGT
Organism: Pseudophryne corroboree; assembly: GCF_028390025.1. Classification (NCBI taxonomy): domain Eukaryota; kingdom Metazoa; phylum Chordata; class Amphibia; order Anura; family Myobatrachidae; genus Pseudophryne; species Pseudophryne corroboree. Next base: position 225,137,823 of record NC_086444.1, on the reverse strand, counting down.
GGGCTGTGAACAAAGGTAAAAGGCCCAGCCTAAACTGTGAAGTTCCTGGGGATATTATGGACAGGACCCAAGAGAACCATACCAGAGCCTGTGTCGAAGGCAATAACACAGTTGAAAACTGCTACATCAGCAAAAGCAGCACAACAAATTCTGGGCACCATGGGATACTGGAGTTCTTTTGTCCTGCATTTAGGTTTCATTCTGTGGCCTATTTACAATATTACCCACAAGAAGACAGAGTTTGTATGGACAAGTGAACAACGCAAGTGTGCCAAGACCGTTGGGGGGGCAGGCCGCGGCAGCTGTGTGAGGTCACACGCTGCCGCTGTGACCCGGGCAGCAACGAGTAGCTCCCTGCCAGGGCGCAGGAGCCACGCTGGTTTGGAGCTACTCCTCAAGTATAAAAGCATTGCTTCTGTGCAATGCTTTTGTACTTGTGTGACGGGGCAGGGACTGACATGTGGGGCGGACTAGCCCTGTGCTGGGTGTCCCCCCGCTTTTCAATGTGACTGATCGTAGATGTTCTAAATGTAGCACATCTACGATCAGGTATGAATTAGCCCCATGGTGTGGTGATGATGTTTCTGTGGCCCAAGGTGTAGCAGTGCAAGGGTGGTGTCCAGAGAAGTCCACCTCAGCCTTTAAGTAGTATGCAAATGACATAGCAAAAGGAGGCCAAAACCAATTACCAGAGTTATTATTATATATGCGGCCACCAAGCATATACATTCCTAGCAATAGGAGGCACAGGGATTTGTACGGTAGCTAGACTCAGTTCAGCCACGTGGGTACAGGAGACCATAAACCTACAAGAAAGCCCAGCTCATATGAGAGTCAAGAGAGCATTAATAGTCAAAAGGGAACATGCACATGATTTAGTGTATATGCCCTGGTACAAGAAATTTCTTCATTCTGCCAGTTCGGTGCAAAATGCCCATAATATTGAGGTTTTAGCCAAACTATTTGATAATGTGACAGATCAGATCTTGGATGTGTTGGAAATCACCACTGAGACTCTGAAATACCATGTTAAAATATTGAGACAGCATCAGTTGGTACTTGATTACCTGACTGCTGCACAGGGTGGTCTATGTCAAATAGTATAGTAGGTCCAGCTTGTTGTAGTTACATAGTTGCTAATTTCAGTGATCCCATATCTGCACACTTACAAGAGATAAAGAGGTTGAAAGAGGAATTTAGGAAGGAACACAATTACCCTGAATATGATGTAGATCCCAATTGGTTGTCCTGGTTGAACCCAGCCAACTGGTTCACAGGTATCAAAGGGTGGGTAGTAGGCAAACTGCATATGGTGGGGTATGCACTGCTTTTATTGTTGGGGTTATATGTCCTTTAAAAAATAGTAATGTGGGTTATGGGGAAGCTGTGTGATACTGTTGAGATAACAAAAATGTATCCAGTAAGATGGGTTCATAAGCAACCCTGTCCTTACACAGACACTTATCACAATATCACGCATTAAAAGTAAGGGTAGAGTGTGATATGGGACAATTGACTCTACTGCCATCATGTGGTTTTATAGTTCCTTTGTATTTTTAATGTTTTGGTGAGTGTGGATAGCAGGACTTTTGCATACATCACTGTACATTCTTTTGTGCATCATATATCCTGTTGCTACATGACCTATCAGTATGTGAGCTTTAAGTTTAGGACCTTTTATGGTATTTCCACATCTGAGGCTGATCAGCAACCCTATCAGTTTGTGACCTTTAGGTTTATGCCCTTTTATGGTTTTGCTACATAGCATTTTACACCCAGACTGACTGTAGACGTACTGGTATATCTGACGTATCCAGCCTACGTGGTTTGGAGGGGCTCCTGGATTATGAATTACTGTAACCAAACATTTTTCTGACTAAATGGAAATTGGAAGCTAAGTACATTGAATATTAAACTGCATTGTCATATACTGTTGTGTGTATTTTGCCTTCATCTAATACTCCATTGCACTCATATAACTCTAACTGTTTTCACCGGGAACAAGATGTGCACTACTCTGCACATATGCCTGCCTCTGTGGGGCAGGAGCATTCCAATGTAGACCAAATACAGTAAGGATGTGTTTATGTAAGTACAAACACAAATACGGTACATACAGGCTAGGAGGAAGATGCATCTAGGGACATCCAAGGTAATATTCTCTGAAATACTAACTTTGCCACGTGCTTCCCCAGGAAGGCAGAGGGAGACTAGGGAGGTAATTGTATGGCTTACAGACTGGTGTAGGAAAGAGGGGTTTGTATTCCTGGAGCACTGGGCGGACTTGTCAGTCAGGTTCCATCTTTTTTGTTGCGATGGATTGCACCTGAATGAGAAGGGGCCAGCAGTGCTGTGGAGGAAGGATGGTTAGAAGGTTGGTGATTTTTTTTTAAACTAGGTGCCTGGGGTTAGGGTTTAGCTAGAAACTACGGGTCAAGCAGTGAGAAGAGTAAGGATGGAGGTAGTGAGCTGAATGGGGGTGGAAAAGGGGGGAGGGAAAGAGCAGCCGGCAAGGGTATTACCAAGGATATCACAAAAACTCAAATTAACAAAGCATATGGATCACCAACAATGCAAACAGAAAATGATGTTCCTCGCATAATAGGGAATATTAATCTTAATTGTATGTATGTTAATGCTAGAAGCCTTACAAGGAAAAAAGGGGAACTAGAAGTCCTTGCAGCAAACAAACAGTATATTATAGGTATTACTGAAACTTTGTGTGATGAATCTCATGATTGGACAGTTAATCTGAAGATTTATATGCTGTTTGGAGAAACAGATTAAATAAAAGGGGTGGAGGGCATGTCTTTATGTAAAGCCTTTTTTAAAACCTGATATAAAGGAAGACATTTGCGATGGGAAATGTTGTAGAGACTTTATGGGTAGAAACTGCATGCAGGGGAAAGGGGACTAAAAAACTACTAATAGGGATATGCTACAAACTGCCTGATGTTAATGTGTCTGATAAGAAATTGTTACTGAAGCAAATCGAAAAAGCAGGATTAGGTGATGTAATAGTGATGGGAGATTTAACTGTCCGGAGATTAATTGGACAAATAATTCATGTGATACTGCTAGGGGTAATAGGTTTTTAAACACACTAAATGATCACTACTTATTTCAACTAATCAAGGAACCAACTAGGCACAATGCAATCTTAGAACTGGTATTAACAAACAATGGGGTAGATGTATTAACCTGGAGAAGGCGTAAGGAAATGATAAACCAGTGATAAATGCAAGGTGATAAATGCACCAGCCAATCAGCTCCTAACTTTTCATTTACATATTGGAGCTGATTGGCTGGTGCATTTATCACCTTGCATTTATCACTGGTTTATCACTTCCTAATGCCTTCTCCAGGTTAATACATCTGCCCCAATGTGGATTTGATATCAAATTTTATAGTAGGGGAGCCCATTGGTAACAGCGACCACAATATGGTCACATTTAATCTGTTTTCACAAGCAGCCCTATATAGGCTCAACTAAGACTAAAGTTTAGCAAAGCCAACTTTGACATGATGAAGGAAGCTCTAAGGGACATTGACTGGGAAATTTTGTTTCAAGGCAAGAATACCAGAGAGAAGTGGGTTGTATTAAAAATGTTGTTCGCTAGTTATACTTGTAAATTCATTCCTATGGGCAGCAAAAAAGGGGGTAATAATTCCAAACCAATGTGGCTTAACAAAAAGATTAAGGAACTAATGGCCAAAAAGAGGTGAGCTTTCAAAAAGTACAAATCAGACAGGAAGGGGGAAGGGGAGTCATTCCAGTACTATAAGGATTGTAACAAAATATGCAAAAAAGAAATCAGAGCATCTAAAATAGAAACAGTAAAGATAATAGCAAAAGAAAGTAAATCAAACCCCAAAAAGTTTTTAAATACATCAACAGCAAAAGATTAAAGAAGGAGAGTATAGGCCCATTAAAAGGGAAGTTGGGCATCCTAATCAAAGACGACATTGACATAGTGGAAAAATTAAACAGGTTTTTTTCATCTGAATTCCCAAGAGAGGACCAGATGGTGGGATTGACACATAACATCAGCAATGATAACGTCCCACTGCTAAATGCTTTTTTAAATGAGGAAGTTGTGAGGAAGTATTCTGTGACTGATTAAAAAATGTTAAGATTAATAAATCACCTGGGCGTGAAAGAATTCATCCAAGGGTTCTCATGGAGCTACACTCTGAATTGGCAAGACCCCCATATTTGATTTTCATTGACTCACTTACAACAGTCATGGTTCCCAAACACTGGCGTATAGCGGAAGTAGTGTTGATATTTAAAAAGGGAAGTAAATCTGAACCGGGTAATTATAGACCAGTAAGTCTTACAACTATAGTGGGGAAAGTACTGGAGGGTATTTTAAGGGATAGTATACAGGAGTTCCTTGAAGCCAATAAGGTTATTAATAGGAACGAACATGGATTTGTGAAGGATAGATCATGTCAAACTAACTTAATAAGCTTTTATGAAACAGTTAGTGCGAACCTAGATCAGGGTAAAGAGGTGGATGTTTAGACTTTGCTAAAGCTTTTGATACAGTACCTCACATGAGACTTATCTATAAATTTAGAGAACTTGGGCTAGGGAGTACAATATGTACTTGGGTTAGAAATTGGCTGGATAAAAGGGAGCAGCGAGTGGTGGTAAATTGAACTTTTTCTAAATGAACTGAAGTACTAAGTGGTGTGCCACAAGGGTTTGTACTTGGACCACTACTGTTCAACATTTTCATAAATGATCTAAAGCTAGGTCTAGAGAGCAAGGTGAAAATCTTTGTAGACGACACCAAACTGTATAAGGTTATAAATTCGCAGGGGGATGCTAAGTCTCTTCAGAACGACTAATTTAAGCTGGAAGCATGGGCAGCAAAATGGAGAATGAGGTTCGATTTAGACAAATGTAAGATGATGCACTTTGATAGCAAGAACAAACATACTACCTACACATTAAATGGGGAAAAACTAGGGGATTCTGTACTGGAAAAAGATCTAGGTGTTCACATAGATATCAAACTTAGCATTAGTACCCAAAGTAGGAATGTAGCAAAAAAGGAAAACAAGGTATTAGCATGTATAAAGCTGGGAATTGATGCAAGGGATGAGAGTGTTATACTCCCATTATATAAATCACTAGTGAGGCCACATCTCAAATAATGTGCACAATTATGGGCACCATACTATAAAAAGGATATCCTGGAACTAGAAAAGGTTCAGAGACATGCAACCAAATTGATTAAGGGGATAGAGATGCTAGAATATGAGGAAAGACTTGCAAGGCTGGGAATGTTTACACTGAAAAAAAGGAGATTAAGAGGGGACATGATTAACATTTACAAATATATAAGGAGACAATACACAAAGCTAGCGGGGGATTTGTTTTTAGGAAAGATCAACACAAAGACCCGCTTAGGTTAGGGGAGAGGAGAATTCGCACCCTGAGACGGAAAGATTTCTTCACAGTAAGGACAATATGTATTTGGAATTTCCTGCCTGAGAGTGTATTAATGGCGAACTCAATCATTACTTTTAAGAATGGGCTAGATAAATTCCTAATGGATAAGGATATACAGGGTTATGGGGGGTAAATCATGCACTAAAGTAAAAAAAAAAACCGAATAGACATAACGGCTAAACATTCACGACAGTTAAAATTAGTTTTAAAATATTACAGTGTAGGAGATCACTAACAGGTTGAACTCGATGGACAAATTGTCTGTTTTCAACCTCAGAAACTATGGGAGCAATTCTGAGTTGATCGCAGCAGGAATTTTGGTGGTCATTCCGAGTTGATCGCTAGCTGCCGTTGTTCGCAGCGCAGCGATCAGGCAAAAAATCGCCGCTTCTGCGCATGCATATGGTGCGCACTGCGCATACGCGTCGTACTTTCACAAAAGCCGATGCAGTTTTACACAAGGTCTAGCGACGCTTTTCAGTCGCACTACTGGCCGCAGAGTGATTGACAGGAAGTGGGTGTTTCTGGGAGGTAACTGACCATTTTCGGGGAGTGTGTGTAAAAACGCAGATGTGTCGGATAAAAACGCAGAAGTGACTGGGGAAACGTAGGCATGGCTGGCTGAACGCAGGGCGTGTTTGTGACGTCAAAACAGGAACGAAACAGTCTGAAGTGATCGCAAGCTAGTAGTAAGTCTCGAGCTACTCTGAAACTGCACAATTTTTTTTGTAGCAGCGCTGCGATCCTTTCGTTCGCACTTCTGCTAAGCTAAGATACACTCCCAGAGGGCGGTGGCTTAGCGTTTGCACTGCTGCTAAAAGCAGCTAGCGAGCGAACAATTCGGAATGAGGGCCTTTGTTAGCAGTTGGGCAAAACCATGTGCACTGCAGGCGGGGAGGGGGGCAGATATAAGATGTGCAGAGAGAGTTAGATTTGGGTGTGGTGTGTTCAATCTGAAATCTGAATTACAGTGTAAAAATAAAGTAGCCAGTATTTACCCTGCACTGAAACAAAATAACCCACCCAAATCTAACTCTCTCTGCACATGTTCTATCTGCCTCCCCTGCAGTGCACAAGGTTTTGCCCAACTGCTAACAAAGTTCCTGCTGCGATCAACTCAGAATTACCCCCTATGCAGGCCCGGCGACAGGGGGGGTCAAAGGGGACACCCGTCCCGGGCCCCACCGTTGTTAGGGGCCCCAAGGTCCAGGCAGCGGGCAGCAGCGGCTGCAGTTCATCACAACTGTCAAAAAAAACTGTTTGCTCCCGGCATCGCGGATTCGCGGGCCGGCCGCTGCACTGTGATTTAAGTGTGTGTGTTTGTTTGCGTGCGCCCCCCCCCTGAGTCCCGTGTGCTGTTCAACCCTTCAGTGCCCTGTGATTGATGTGTGTTTGCGTGCGCGCGCCCCCCTCCTTCTCTCCCGAATCCTGTGTGCTGCTCACCCCTCAGTGCCCTGTTCACCCCTCAGTGCCCCCAGCTCCCAGGTCACCTGTTATCCTGCCAACCAGTCCCCAGCCAGGAAGCTCAGCCGGACAGGTCACCTGTTATCCTGCCAGCCAGTCCCCAGCCAGGACCGCCCCTCCAGCGTCCTCACCGCACGCTGCCTCCCTGTCTCTCTCTCTGCTGTGTGAGTGAGGAGCCGGACTGAGGCACGGAGCGCACAGCAAGAGCTGCCAGGACAGGACAGACAGAGTACTGCGGCCTGTGGGAAATGGGGAGGCGAGCCAGGTGAATTAGCGCGGCTGTGTGTGTTGCTGCAGCAGCAAGCAGGGTAAGGCTTTTGCATTTCATAAATCATAATACACGTTTATGTATAGGGAATGGGATTTGGGTTTGGGTTAGGGCTTTAGGATTAGTTTGGGGCGGGATGCAGGTAGGCAGGCACATTATGCACATGGATGCATCTGCATGCATGTGCGTGTCCTGTAGATAATATGGGTCCCTGTCCTGTTTCCTGGGGGTGGGGATGGTGGGGTGGGGGGGGGGCCCGCAGAGATATCAGTGTACCGGGCCCCAACATTTCTGTTGCCGGCCCTGCCCCTATGTACAGTATATATGCGTGAGAAAGCTGTATTATACAGTATTCAGGCAAAAGTTGGCATTCATGAACTCATTGCGATTGGCTTTTTTTTTGCAAATACATGAAGAGTTATTTCTGCTGCATTAGAGAGGTTGTGGTAGTTTAATTGTATTTATTGCATATTTGTTTTATATCATGGGTTTAAGTGGAATGGAAGTGTCTCTGTCATATGCCTGATTTAAACCAGACACATATGCTGTTGTTGCAGAACGCATCTCAAGCTTGTCACATAGAATTTGACAGCAGATAACAACCACTTGGCCCATGTAATCTGACCATCAGAGCCGGCGCAAGCCGCTCAGCAAAGGGATGCAGTGCACGGAGATGACAGGGGCTGGAGAGGCGCTCTCCCTGCGCTGCATCCCTGTGCTGTGATGACCCCCTGCTGCTGCCGGCTGCTGCTGCACCTGTCACACTTTATGACAGGCAGCAGCACCAGCAGAATGAAGTCTCCTCTTTCCTCCCATGTTAGTGCAGTGTGCGGACCAAAAAGGGGGCGGAGCTACATGAAACTGGGGGGGGGGGGGGGCAGAGCTACACGCGACCAGGCTGTACAGGAGGATGAAAAATGGTTTGTTAGTTCCGCACTAGTTGTGTACTGTAAAGCCACATTTGAATATAAAAATATCTGAAAAAAACCAATATAAATGGTGCCACTGTTCAAATCCTCTGGGACACCAGAAAACTTTTGTAGATCAACTACAAGCAAAAACAACGAAAGACAAGACAAAAGAAATCCTTTTCGGGAGCACTCTTATTTGAAAATAATAATAATGATTACGCAATGTATAGTGAAATGATGTGATGATAGTTCTAAAACTTAGCTTTTATTCTATTCCATTAAAATATCGACCTAAATGGTCCAAACGTATTTAAATATCTATTCAACATAGAAATAGAGAAGAGAAAGGTGAAATATAGATGAATAGAAGTGAGCAGATTAGAACTGCCCCACCAGTGTATTCACATAAAGATATAGGTGATCATCTTAGTGATATCCACAGTGCCTGGTATTCCTAAGCGGTCCCCCTTCAAAGTACTAACCAGGTCTATCCTATCAGCTTCCGAGATAGAGGATCGGGCTACTCTCAGGATAGTACGACCTTGAATGATAAGGATGACATATGAAGGAAGAGAGAACCCACTTCTGCTGTCTGTACTCTGCCTGTTATACGTCTCTGGATCAATTGGCACCAGGCTTTTCCAGATGAGAGAGTGTTGGAAGGAAGAACCATCACCAGTTTTGATTGGGAGGGATCATGAATTATTTGGTCTACTTCCACTCAGAATTAGGGCAGAAGGAAGAAGAGAGCACTTCTACTTTCTGTTGTGACAGCCAAATGTACGCTGGGGAGGGCAGAACCCTTGCCGGCACAGCTATCAGCCAGATGAGAGAGTGCTGAGAGAGAATGAGGTTCTGATGAGTAATCAGACATGTATGATTTGTATGCATTAATTCATACCAATATCATGATGTAACTATTCTCCTCTTATTCTCCTATGTCATACATACAGTGTTTTTCATATACAAGAAATCAAATACTTTCTGAATACATTAAATCCTGAGTCTTAGCCAATCAAAATATGATGGTGATTAGGATGAGATATTTATACAGGGGTGGCATGTCATAGTGATCTCACAAAATCGTGAATATCTAGAGTATCTAGAAGGAATACTTATTGGCAGGGAGTTCCCAATCTCTCACATAAAGATATAAAGAAAACAATGTTGCAGAAAAATACTCCAGCAGAAAATCTGCAAATTCAGTTGATTGTCACATAAAAAATATAAAGGAAACAAGGTTGCAACAACGGTTTTCCACCAAACAATCTACAGATGTAGTCACTTAGTAAATCAGCCTTATAGGGGTTATAGCAATTCTGCAATTAGAGACAGAACACTAACTTGTAGATTTATAACAGGAATGGTCCTCAATACATTTAATTGTATGAATAATTCATACTTAATATTGTATTTGAATACCTGCACAAATATCAAATATAACAGTAATACCAAACGATAACAGAAATAGCAAGAATAGCAAGAGCACCTTATCAGCACCAGAATTTAAGGAGCTCTGCTTTAGGATTTCATGCATATATTTGAACTTATATCAGTTCAGAAATAAATGAACCACCTAGATGGAAAAATGGTGTACAGTCGGTATATTGATTGTAACAAAATATAAAGTGTTTAGGCAAATGCATGAATATTAAATATAGCAGAATAGCAAGAGTAACAATAATAACAAGAATGGCAAAAGTATCTTGCTAGCACCAGAATACAAGGAGCTCTATTTTGGAATTACATACGTATATTTGAAGTTTAATCAGTTCAGAGATGAATGAATCACCTAAGTGGAAAAAATAGTGTGCAACAAATGGATCAATTGTGACAAAGTATAGCATGGATATGCAACACATATAATTTTGCAACATGTGTAATTGATTAAATAAATAAAATAAGTGCACCTTTTTATGCTTTCATTTTCGTGCATAAAATGAGGACAGCATTAAGTAATTGAGAATAATGGGGATATCAGCAGAAATATATATCAAAGGAATATATCTATTTTCCTTTAATTCGTGCAATTAGGTATTTAATCATGTACAGGGGTATAAATATTATAACCCCTGATATTAATCCTAAATTGATAGCATATACTATAGAGGCAGGGGGGAGAAAGGGGAAGGCGGCATGGGTATGGCCGTTAGTGGAAAATGTGATTATAGTAATGTTTAATTAATCACTACTCCAGCCAAATCGAATTACCGATCTGATACCCTCAGTTTTTTTATCAAAAACTACTCCTGCTTTCTCTAATGTGCTTTCCACCATATATCGGGAGTATATATGCATAAATGTTCTTGATAATTAACATCAAGTGCCGTTATATGGTGTGGGGCAGGGAGTGGGGGATAAGCGGGGAGAGAAAGGTTTTAAGATAATAATATGACCGTGGAGAGGTTTATGCAGAGTTTTGCCGTTATATTTACCAATCGCCGCTCCAATAGTTTTGGATACCGGCGCTTAGTTTGTCAGCTCTGCACAACGGCTCGGTCCGCTCCCACTTTCCCCTCGCCTCACGTATGTGTCCTCACGATAGCGGTGCTGCGGTCGCCCGAAATCCAAAAGGGGCGTGGCCGTACGACGTCCTTTGATGACGTCAGTCCCTACGTACGTTTCACCGAACGGGCTTGTTCACGGGAGCCTCAGTTCTAGCAAGCCCAGTCATACCTTTATATAGCAAACGGCTAATTAGCTATAATTGTGAAAGTTTAAAGCAAATGTGCTATTCATATTTAGTATAGTCTGAGACGATAAACAGTCCTCTCAATGCCGAAATAGTACAATCAGTTGGCATTGAGTTTGAGCTGTTTAAATGGATCCAAAATCTGAGTAGTTTCCTTAATTGTTAGATTTAGTGATATTGGCCAATGAGTCTTAATGAAACCTAGATATCCCGCCATGTAGGACTTACATAAGCGGAGTTTCATTCAATATGATGTTAAAATAAAATAAATAATACTCAAAGTAAAAAGTAAAAATGAAATAAGATGAAGTGATAATAAGATGAGTGAGTGGTATAGTAGAGCAATCTTGGAAGTAGTTTTTAGAATACGATATGGATGTTATATATATATATGAGATACATATATGAAACTGCAGTCTAAACCAATTTTGAGGAAAGATGTTGGAACTATAAAGGTCCTTACATAGGAGTCTCTATGAAATGATATGACAATTGACCATATGTATTTTTATAATTTTCTATTTTGTGTGAATCATTGTGTGATATTTTACTTTATTTTATTTATATATTATTATTGGTGAAATTGGTTGGGCACATGAACAAAATATCTTTCAAAAGGAGAAGAAATTATGAAGCAGGGGGAAAAAAGAAGAAAGAAGAAAAATGTTAGTAAGTGATTAGTTGTGAATAGATTGGGTAATTTGTATTCCTAAGTTATTTATTGGGTGAGAAAATGTGTTGAGACAATGAAAATAGGAACAAAAAGTGTGGAAATGATGTTATTAAAGAATTGTTTTGGTTGTGTGTAGTTTAATATTATTAATATTAATGCTGTGTGCTGGAGAAGTGAAGAGGAGATGAGGTAAGGAAATAGGTGTGAAAAGTGTGAAAGCACAAAATTATTTTTTGTGTAATATTTTGTTATTACTATTATTTAAAGCATTTTTAGTACTTTTGAGCACCAAAATATAGTGTGAGTCATTAAATCTAACAAGAATATCTAAAATATGTGTCAAAATATGAATGTTGGATAAGGAAAAATCTGATGTGTGTGAAGAGATAAGTTGTGTGGGAGGGAGGAGATTAGGAAAGGTTTTTTTGTGTTTAAGACATAGCAGAATTTTATATATATGACCTTGTTTGTTTTGTTCCTGAAGAAATATGTGTATATCTCTTTCCTTCTAATGGAGTCTTATGCCAGGAGAGATTTATTCGAGAAACACACCAAAGTTTATATTTTCATTTAGGCCTCGCGGTATCAGGGAATGTAACTTAAAGATCCACTCTGACTCTTTTCTCTGTAGTGTGTTCATTATGTCTCCTCCTCTTAGACCCATTTTGAGATGTTCTAGGCCGAAGATGCGTAGGTCTTGCGTTCTACTCCCATGAACTTGAAGGAAATGTTTGGCAACAGTAGTCAGAGTCTTAAATTTGGATGCATCTGATCTGGCATTGCGGATGTTACCTATGTGTTCCAAAGCTCTAACTTTGAGCATACGTGAGGTCATGCCCACATATTTCAAGTCACAGGGACATGTGATACAGTAAATTACATTTTCTGTTCTGCAGTTGAAATAATCCTTGATTTGAATGGATTGATTGTACCTGTCCATAATGGTCACTTGATTAAGGATATAGGGACAGGCCTTGCAGTTTCCACACGGGTAACTGCCCTTTAAGGGGGTACGAGATCCAGATGGTTGTGAGAAATGACTTTTCACTAATTGATCTCTAAGGTTAGGTGCTCGTCGCCAGCTCATGTTAACCCTATTCCCTATACGTTCAGACAAATCCTGATCCATTTGTAATATGTGCCAATGATTTTGTAGAATCTGGCTCGCCTCTTTCCAATTGGCACAGAAGTCACCTATGAATCTCATGACCCCTATTTCCTTTTTTGTTTCTGGACGATTTTGATCTGAAAAAATCAAGGATTCGCGTTGTACCTTGCTCACTTCATAGTTAGCTTTCTTAATCAAGCGATTACTGTAACCACGTTCTTTGAGTCGATTCCTTAGATCTGCACACTTCAAGCGGAAGCTTTGTTCATCCGAACAATTCCGTTTAAGCCGGAGGAATTCACCCTTCGGGATATTCCTGATGGTTGGCGGGAAGTGTGCACTGGAGGAGTGGAGAAGACTGTTGGTTGATGTTTCTTTCCTAAAGATCTCTGTGGCAATTGTATTATTGTCATCCCGATAAATCCTAAGGTCTAAGAATGAAATGCTTTCTCGGCTACTGGTATACGTGAATTTCAAATTGATGTCATTAGTATTGAGAGTTTGGATGTATTCTTCCAACTTGGTTTCAGGGCCATCCCATATCATGAAGATGTCGTCTATAAAGCGCATCCATGTAATGATATGGTTGGTATAACATTCTTGGTTATCGTTAAAGACAAATTCTCGCTCCCACCAACCTAAAAACAGGTTTGCATATGTGGGGGCACAAGCCGCCCCCATTGCAGTCCCCCTTAATTGAATATGGAAATGATTGTTGAACAAGAAGTAATTGTGATATAACACAAACTCCAGAAGTTCCAACAGAAATTCCTGGAATTCACCAATTCCTTCGATGGAAAGAAAGTATCTTACTGCCATAACCCCCAAGTCGTGTTTTATGGAGGTGTAGAGAGCCTCGACATCGAGGCTTACCAAGATGTATGATTCCTCCAGATGTACATCATGGACCTTCCTCAGTACATCAGTGGTATCTTTGACGTACGAGGGTAAGGTCAGGACATGATGTCTCAGATGCACATCCAGAAAGCAACTAGCTTTCTCTAGAAGGCCCCCATTGCCTGATATAATGGGCCTTCCAGGGGGATTTTTGACATTTTTATGTACTTTAGGCAGTAAGTAGAAGGTTGGTGTTCGGGGATGTGGCGTGGCCAAATATTCCCATTCTCCTTTTGTGATGGTTCCCTCTTGTAGTTGTCTATCTATTATCCTCTTGTATTTTGTAAGAAAATTTTGAGTAGGGTCGAATAAGGTAGTTTTGTAACATGAGGTGTCACTCAGTTGACGATTGGCCTCCCTCAGATAAAGGTTCGTTGGCCAGATAACAATATTCCCACCCTTATCTGAAGGGTTGATTAGAATGTCATCCCAGCTACGGATTTGTTTGAGGGCCTGCTTCTGTGCATGGGTCAGGTTGCCAATTTTCCGATGATGTTTCTGTTTCTGGTATAATTTGTCAAAGTCCCTAGAGACCAAGTTGAGAAATATTTTTATTTCTGGACATGTATGATCTCCTGGAAAGAATGTAGATTTCTTTTTACAAATGGGTCGGGTATTCCGTGGATCTATATCATCTTGAAGTTCTGCCTGTTCATCAGCCAATTCTTCCAGGATCCTAATTGCTTCTGAATCTTGTTGTGATAGTGTCTCCATGGGAGTAGTTGTTGCCTCACCCCTTCTTTGATTGAAGAATTTAGTTAGCAACAACTTTCGACCAAAAAGTCTTAAATTGGTTTCCCATTTAAATGGGTCGAACGCAGATGTAGGTGAAAATGAGAGACCCTTTTCAAGTACTGAGATCTGATCAGGGGTCAGTATATGGGATGATAGGTTAATAATTTTGAGTTTAGTTGTTGACTCAGTAGGATGGTTTATTTCCTCCACCTGGACGGGTATCGGTGTGGTTGGGGAGACTTCCATCTTTCTCTTCCCCTTCTGCCTTTTGCCCCGTCTCGTTTTGGTTCGTCGGGGCGTCCACGGAAGGTACCCCTGATGTCCTCTAAAAAAGAGTTGGATAAGGAGGAAGCTGTAGTCCGGGAGTTGGTACCCCGTTTTTGATTATAGATCTCTCTAGAGTCAATATCTTCAGTATCAGAGAGTTCTATCTCAGAGGATGACGGTGTTTGATCAGATCTCTGTGGTTCTCTCTTGTTTGGTTGTCTTTTAACGTTCTGTGTCCACTTGAATATATTCCCAGTGAGGAAATCCCTCTTGTCCCTAGAGAATTTAGATTTTTTCCTCTCAATAATCACATCCTCATAGGACTCCAATTCTTTTTTAATTCTCCCAAATGTATTTTGAAATCCCGTATTCTGTTCCCATTGCTCCAATTTAAGGCCGATTTGATCGATTTCTTTGGTGCATTCCTCTAATCTTAGATGGTCGTGTTTAATAAGAATGGCCATGAGTTCCTGTGAGCATTTTAACAGACTGTTTTCCCACTCCTTGCGTAGGTTCTCAGTGCTTAACTCAAAGGAGGGAAAAAGCTTGGGCCTTAGGCCCCGTGGTGTGATTTTTTGTTTGTTATACTGCTCCAAACTAATGAGGTCCCAGTTAATTCTTATACGTTTTTGTAAAGTCCTCTTTAATTGGAAGAGGTCATCTTCCCAATTAGGATCCACAGCTAATTGAGCTATTTGGTTAGGAAATATACTGTCGATATCATCCATCAGACGTTTGTTATTTAATTCATTCTTAAGATTGAAGTTACTCATTTCTTGGGCTGGGGTTGCGAGTTGAGACATGGGTTTAGTAATAGGTTTTAGATGAAATCATTCACTTGTACGGAAAAAGCAGTCCGTTACTGTGCTGGAACTAGAAGCCGAGAATAATCTCGGTAAAGTTACATTTGAAAAATGGTTTGTTAGTTCCGCACTAGTTGTGTACTGTAAAGCCACATTTGAATATAAAAATATCTGAAAAAAACCAATATAAATGGTGCCACTGTTCAAATCCTCTGGGACACCTATCTATTGGTGGTGCTCCCAAAAAACTTTTGTAGATCAACTACAAGCAAAAACAACGAAAGACAAGACAAAAGAAATCCTTTTCGGGAGCACTCTTATTTGAAAATAATAATAATGATTACGCAATGTATAGTGAAATGATGTGATGATAGTTCTAAAACTTAGCTTTTATTCTATTCCATTAAAATATCGACCTAAATGGTCCAAACGTATTTAAATATCTATTCAACATAGAAATAGAGAAGAGAAAGGTGAAATATAGATGAATAGAAGTGAGCAGATTAGAACTGCCCCACCAGTGTATTCACATAAAGATATAGGTGATCATCTTAGTGATATCCACAGTGCCTGGTATTCCTAAGCGGTCCCCCTTCAAAGTACTAACCAGGTCTATCCTATCAGCTTCCGAGATAGAGGATCGGGCTACTCTCAGGATAGTACGACCTTGAATGATAAGGATGACATATGAAGGAAGAGAGAACCCACTTCTGCTGTCTGTACTCTGCCTGTTATACGTCTCTGGATCAATTGGCACCAGGCTTTTCCAGATGAGAGAGTGTTGGAAGGAAGAACCATCACCAGTTTTGATTGGGAGGGATCATGAATTATTTGGTCTACTTCCACTCAGAATTAGGGCAGAAGGAAGAAGAGAGCACTTCTACTTTCTGTTGTGACAGCCAAATGTACGCTGGGGAGGGCAGAACCCTTGCCAGCACAGCTATCAGCCAGATGAGAGAGTGCTGAGAGAGAATGAGGTTCTGATGAGTAATCAGACATGTATGATTTGTATGCATTAATTCATACCAATATCATGATGTAACTATTCTCCTCTTATTCTCCTATGTCATACATACAGTGTTTTTCATATACAAGAAATCAAATACTTTCTGAATACATTAAATCCTGAGTCTTAGCCAATCAAAATATGATGGTGATTAGGATGAGATATTTATACAGGGGTGGCATGTCATAGTGATCTCACAAAATCGTGAATATCTAGAGTATCTAGAAGGAATACTTATTGGCAGGGAGTTCCCAATCTCTCACATAAAGATATAAAGAAAACAATGTTGCAGAAAAATACTCCAGCAGAAAATCTGCAAATTCAGTTGATTGTCACATAAAAAATATAAAGGAAACAAGGTTGCAACAACGGTTTTCCACCAAACAATCTACAGATGTAGTCACTTAGTAAATCAGCCTTATAGGGGTTATAGCAATTCTGCAATTAGAGACAGAACACTAACTTGTAGATTTATAACAGGAATGGTCCTCAATACATTTAATTGTATGAATAATTCATACTTAATATTGTATTTGAATACCTGCACAAATATCAAATATAACAGTAATACCAAACGATAACAGAAATAGCAAGAATAGCAAGAGCACCTTATCAGCACCAGAATTTAAGGAGCTCTGCTTTAGGATTTCATGCATATATTTGAACTTATATCAGTTCAGAAATAAATGAACCACCTAGATGGAAAAATGGTGTACAGTCGGTATATTGATTGTAACAAAATATAAAGTGTTTAGGCAAATGCATGAATATTAAATATAGCAGAATAGCAAGAGTAACAATAATAACAAGAATGGCAAAAGTATCTTGCTAGCACCAGAATACAAGGAGCTCTATTTTGGAATTACATACGTATATTTGAAGTTTAATCAGTTCAGAGATGAATGAATCACCTAAGTGGAAAAAATAGTGTGCAACAAATGGATCAATTGTGACAAAGTATAGCATGGATATGCAACACATATAATTTTGCAACATGTGTAATTGATTAAATAAATAAAATAAGTGCACCTTTTTATGCTTTCATTTTCGTGCATAAAATGAGGACAGCATTAAGTAATTGAGAATAATGGGGATATCAGCAGAAATATATATCAAAGGAATATATCTATTTTCCTTTAATTCGTGCAATTAGGTATTTAATCATGTACAGGGGTATAAATATTATAACCCCTGATATTAATCCTAAATTGATAGCATATACTATAGAGGCAGGGGGGAGAAAGGGGAAGGCGGCATGGGTATGGCCGTTAGTGGAAAATGTGATTATAGTAATGTTTAATTAATCACTACTCCAGCCAAATCGAATTACCGATCTGATACCCTCAGTTTTTTTATCAAAAACTACTCCTGCTTTCTCTAATGTGCTTTCCACCATATATCGGGAGTATATATGCATAAATGTTCTTGATAATTAACATCAAGTGCCGTTATATGGTGTGGGGCAGGGAGTGGGGGATAAGCGGGGAGAGAAAGGTTTTAAGATAATAATATGACCGTGGAGAGGTTTATGCAGAGTTTTGCCGTTATATTTACCAATCGCCGCTCCAATAGTTTTGGATACCGGCGCTTAGTTTGTCAGCTCTGCACAACGGCTCGGTCCGCTCCCACTTTCCCCTCGCCTCACGTATGTGTCCTCACGATAGCGGTGCTGCGGTCGCCCGAAATCCAAAAGGGGCGTGGCCGTACGACGTCCTTTGATGACGTCAGTCCCTACGTACGTTTCACCGAACGGGCTTGTTCACGGGAGCCTCAGTTCTAGCAAGCCCAGTCATACCTTTATATAGCAAACGGCTAATTAGCTATAATTGTGAAAGTTTAAAGCAAATGTGCTATTCATATTTAGTATAGTCTGAGACGATAAACAGTCCTCTCAATGCCGAAATAGTACAATCAGTTGGCATTGAGTTTGAGCTGTTTAAATGGATCCAAAATCTGAGTAGTTTCCTTAATTGTGAGATTTAGTGATATTGGCCAATGAGTCTTAATGAAACCTAGATATCCCGCCATGTAGGACTTACATAAGCGGAGTTTCATTCAATATGATGTTAAAATAAAATAAATAATACTCAAAGTAAAAAGTAAAAATGAAATAAGATGAAGTGATAATAAGATGAGTGAGTGGTATAGTAGAGCAATCTTGGAAGTAGTTTTTAGAATACGATATGGATGTTATATATATATATATGAGATACATATATGAAACTGCAGTCTAAACCAATTTTGAGGAAAGATGTTGGAACTATAAAGGTCCTTACATAGGAGTCTCTATGAAATGATATGACAATTGACCATATGTATTTTTATAATTTTCTATTTTGTGTGAATCATTGTGTGATATTTTACTTTATTTTATTTATATATTATTATTGGTGAAATTGGTTGGGCACATGAACAAAATATCTTTCAAAAGGAGAAGAAATTATGAAGCAGGGGGAAAAAAGAAGAAAGAAGAAAAATGTTAGTAAGTGATTAGTTGTGAATAGATTGGGTAATTTGTATTCCTAAGTTATTT
Organism: Pseudophryne corroboree; assembly: GCF_028390025.1. NCBI lineage: Eukaryota > Metazoa > Chordata > Amphibia > Anura > Myobatrachidae > Pseudophryne > Pseudophryne corroboree. The sequence continues at coordinate 225,119,002 of NC_086444.1, read as the reverse complement.
ATTGGGTGAGAAAATGTGTTGAGACAATGAAAATAGGAACAAAAAGTGTGGAAATGATGTTATTAAAGAATTGTTTTGGTTGTGTGTAGTTTAATATTATTAATATTAATGCTGTGTGCTGGAGAAGTGAAGAGGAGATGAGGTAAGGAAATAGGTGTGAAAAGTGTGAAAGCACAAAATTATTTTTTGTGTAATATTTTGTTATTACTATTATTTAAAGCATTTTTAGTACTTTTGAGCACCAAAATATAGTGTGAGTCATTAAATCTAACAAGAATATCTAAAATATGTGTCAAAATATGAATGTTGGATAAGGAAAAATCTGATGTGTGTGAAGAGATAAGTTGTGTGGGAGGGAGGAGATTAGGAAAGGTTTTTTTGTGTTTAAGACATAGCAGAATTTTATATATATGACCTTGTTTGTTTTGTTCCTGAAGAAATATGTGTATATCTCTTTCCTTCTAATGGAGTCTTATGCCAGGAGAGATTTATTCGAGAAACACACCAAAGTTTATATTTTCATTTAGGCCTCGCGGTATCAGGGAATGTAACTTAAAGATCCACTCTGACTCTTTTCTCTGTAGTGTGTTCATTATGTCTCCTCCTCTTAGACCCATTTTGAGATGTTCTAGGCCGAAGATGCGTAGGTCTTGCGTTCTACTCCCATGAACTTGAAGGAAATGTTTGGCAACAGTAGTCAGAGTCTTAAATTTGGATGCATCTGATCTGGCATTGCGGATGTTACCTATGTGTTCCAAAGCTCTAACTTTGAGCATACGTGAGGTCATGCCCACATATTTCAAGTCACAGGGACATGTGATACAGTAAATTACATTTTCTGTTCTGCAGTTGAAATAATCCTTGATTTGAATGGATTGATTGTACCTGTCCATAATGGTCACTTGATTAAGGATATAGGGACAGGCCTTGCAGTTTCCACACGGGTAACTGCCCTTTAAGGGGGTACGAGATCCAGATGGTTGTGAGAAATGACTTTTCACTAATTGATCTCTAAGGTTAGGTGCTCGTCGCCAGCTCATGTTAACCCTATTCCCTATACGTTCAGACAAATCCTGATCCATTTGTAATATGTGCCAATGATTTTGTAGAATCTGGCTCGCCTCTTTCCAATTGGCACAGAAGTCACCTATGAATCTCATGACCCCTATTTCCTTTTTTGTTTCTGGACGATTTTGATCTGAAAAAATCAAGGATTCGCGTTGTACCTTGCTCACTTCATAGTTAGCTTTCTTAATCAAGCGATTACTGTAACCACGTTCTTTGAGTCGATTCCTTAGATCTGCACACTTCAAGCGGAAGCTTTGTTCATCCGAACAATTCCGTTTAAGCCGGAGGAATTCACCCTTCGGGATATTCCTGATGGTTGGCGGGAAGTGTGCACTGGAGGAGTGGAGAAGACTGTTGGTTGATGTTTCTTTCCTAAAGATCTCTGTGGCAATTTTATTATTGTCATCCCGATAAATCCTAAGGTCTAAGAATGAAATGCTTTCTCGGCTACTGGTATACGTGAATTTCAAATTGATGTCATTAGTATTGAGAGTTTGGATGTATTCTTCCAACTTGGTTTCAGGGCCATCCCATATCATGAAGATGTCGTCTATAAAGCGCATCCATGTAATGATATGGTTGGTATAACATTCTTGGTTATCGTTAAAGACAAATTCTCGCTCCCACCAACCTAAAAACAGGTTTGCATATGTGGGGGCACAAGCCGCCCCCATTGCAGTCCCCCTTAATTGAATATGGAAATGATTGTTGAACAAGAAGTAATTGTGATATAACACAAACTCCAGAAGTTCCAACAGAAATTCCTGGAATTCACCAATTCCTTCGATGGAAAGAAAGTATCTTACTGCCATAACCCCCAAGTCGTGTTTTATGGAGGTGTAGAGAGCCTCGACATCGAGGCTTACCAAGATGTATGATTCCTCCAGATGTACATCATGGACCTTCCTCAGTACATCAGTGGTATCTTTGACGTACGAGGGTAAGGTCAGGACATGATGTCTCAGATGCACATCCAGAAAGCAACTAGCTTTCTCTAGAAGGCCCCCATTGCCTGATATAATGGGCCTTCCAGGGGGATTTTTGACATTTTTATGTACTTTAGGCAGTAAGTAGAAGGTTGGTGTTCGGGGATGTGGCGTGGCCAAATATTCCCATTCTCCTTTTGTGATGGTTCCCTCTTGTAGTTGTCTATCTATTATCCTCTTGTATTTTGTAAGAAAATTTTGAGTAGGGTCGAATAAGGTAGTTTTGTAACATGAGGTGTCACTCAGTTGACGATTGGCCTCCCTCAGATAAAGGTTCGTTGGCCAGATAACAATATTCCCACCCTTATCTGAAGGGTTGATTAGAATGTCATCCCAGCTACGGATTTGTTTGAGGGCCTGCTTCTGTGCATGGGTCAGGTTGCCAATTTTCCGATGATGTTTCTGTTTCTGGTATAATTTGTCAAAGTCCCTAGAGACCAAGTTGAGAAATATTTTTATTTCTGGACATGTATGATCTCCTGGAAAGAATGTAGATTTCTTTTTACAAATGGGTCGGGTATTCCGTGGATCTATATCATCTTGAAGTTCTGCCTGTTCATCAGCCAATTCTTCCAGGATCCTAATTGCTTCTGAATCTTGTTGTGATAGTGTCTCCATGGGAGTAGTTGTTGCCTCACCCCTTCTTTGATTGAAGAATTTAGTTAGCAACAACTTTCGACCAAAAAGTCTTAAATTGGTTTCCCATTTAAATGGGTCGAACGCAGATGTAGGTGAAAATGAGAGACCCTTTTCAAGTACTGAGATCTGATCAGGGGTCAGTATATGGGATGATAGGTTAATAATTTTGAGTTTAGTTGTTGACTCAGTAGGATGGTTTATTTCCTCCACCTGGACGGGTATCGGTGTGGTTGGGGAGACTTCCATCTTTCTCTTCCCCTTCTGCCTTTTGCCCCGTCTCGTTTTGGTTCGTCGGGGCGTCCACGGAAGGTACCCCTGATGTCCTCTAAAAAAGAGTTGGATAAGGAGGAAGCTGTAGTCCGGGAGTTGGTACCCCGTTTTTGATTATAGATCTCTCTAGAGTCAATATCTTCAGTATCAGAGAGTTCTATCTCAGAGGATGACGGTGTTTGATCAGATCTCTGTGGTTCTCTCTTGTTTGGTTGTCTTTTAACGTTCTGTGTCCACTTGAATATATTCCCAGTGAGGAAATCCCTCTTGTCCCTAGAGAATTTAGATTTTTTCCTCTCAATAATCACATCCTCATAGGACTCCAATTCTTTTTTAATTCTCCCAAATGTATTTTGAAATCCCGTATTCTGTTCCCATTGCTCCAATTTAAGGCCGATTTGATCGATTTCTTTGGTGCATTCCTCTAATCTTAGATGGTCGTGTTTAATAAGAATGGCCATGAGTTCCTGTGAACATTTTAACAGACTGTTTTCCCACTCCTTGCGTAGGTTCTCAGTGCTTAACTCAAAGGAGGGAAAAAGCTTGGGCCTTAGGCCCCGTGGTGTGATTTTTTGTTTGTTATACTGCTCCAAACTAATGAGGTCCCAGTTAATTCTTATACGTTTTTGTAAAGTCCTCTTTAATTGGAAGAGGTCATCTTCCCAATTAGGATCCACAGCTAATTGAGCTATTTGGTTAGGAAATATACTGTCGATATCATCCATCAGACGTTTGTTATTTAATTCATTCTTAAGATTGAAGTTACTCATTTCTTGGGCTGGGGTTGCGAGTTGAGACATGGGTTTAGTAATAGGTTTTAGATGAAATCATTCACTTGTACGGAAAAAGCAGTCCGTTACTGTGCTGGAACTAGAAGCCGAGAATAATCTCGGTAAAGTTACATTTGAAAAATGGTTTGTTAGTTCCGCACTAGTTGTGTACTGTAAAGCCACATTTGAATATAAAAATATCTGAAAAAAACCAATATAAATGGTGCCACTGTTCAAATCCTCTGGGACACCTATCTATTGGTGGTGCTCCCAAAAAACTTTTGTAGATCAACTACAAGCAAAAACAACGAAAGACAAGACAAAAGAAATCCTTTTCGGGAGCACTCTTATTTGAAAATAATAATAATGATTACGCAATGTATAGTGAAATGATGTGATGATAGTTCTAAAACTTAGCTTTTATTCTATTCCATTAAAATATCGACCTAAATGGTCCAAACGTATTTAAATATCTATTCAACATAGAAATAGAGAAGAGAAAGGTGAAATATAGATGAATAGAAGTGAGCAGATTAGAACTGCCCCACCAGTGTATTCACATAAAGATATAGGTGATCATCTTAGTGATATCCACAGTGCCTGGTATTCCTAAGCGGTCCCCCTTCAAAGTACTAACCAGGTCTATCCTATCAGCTTCCGAGATAGAGGATCGGGCTACTCTCAGGATAGTACGACCTTGAATGATAAGGATGACATATGAAGGAAGAGAGAACCCACTTCTGCTGTCTGTACTCTGCCTGTTATACGTCTCTGGATCAATTGGCACCAGGCTTTTCCAGATGAGAGAGTGTTGGAAGGAAGAACCATCACCAGTTTTGATTGGGAGGGATCATGAATTATTTGGTCTACTTCCACTCAGAATTAGGGCAGAAGGAAGAAGAGAGCACTTCTACTTTCTGTTGTGACAGCCAAATGTACGCTGGGGAGGGCAGAACCCTTGCCAGCACAGCTATCAGCCAGATGAGAGAGTGCTGAGAGAGAATGAGGTTCTGATGAGTAATCAGACATGTATGATTTGTATGCATTAATTCATACCAATATCATGATGTAACTATTCTCCTCTTATTCTCCTATGTCATACATACAGTGTTTTTCATATACAAGAAATCAAATACTTTCTGAATACATTAAATCCTGAGTCTTAGCCAATCAAAATATGATGGTGATTAGGATGAGATATTTATACAGGGGTGGCATGTCATAGTGATCTCACAAAATCGTGAATATCTAGAGTATCTAGAAGGAATACTTATTGGCAGGGAGTTCCCAATCTCTCACATAAAGATATAAAGAAAACAATGTTGCAGAAAAATACTCCAGCAGAAAATCTGCAAATTCAGTTGATTGTCACATAAAAAATATAAAGGAAACAAGGTTGCAACAACGGTTTTCCACCAAACAATCTACAGATGTAGTCACTTAGTAAATCAGCCTTATAGGGGTTATAGCAATTCTGCAATTAGAGACAGAACACTAACTTGTAGATTTATAACAGGAATGGTCCTCAATACATTTAATTGTATGAATAATTCATACTTAATATTGTATTTGAATACCTGCACAAATATCAAATATAACAGTAATACCAAACGATAACAGAAATAGCAAGAATAGCAAGAGCACCTTATCAGCACCAGAATTTAAGGAGCTCTGCTTTAGGATTTCATGCATATATTTGAACTTATATCAGTTCAGAAATAAATGAACCACCTAGATGGAAAAATGGTGTACAGTCGGTATATTGATTGTAACAAAATATAAAGTGTTTAGGCAAATGCATGAATATTAAATATAGCAGAATAGCAAGAGTAACAATAATAACAAGAATGGCAAAAGTATCTTGCTAGCACCAGAATACAAGGAGCTCTATTTTGGAATTACATACGTATATTTGAAGTTTAATCAGTTCAGAGATGAATGAATCACCTAAGTGGAAAAAATAGTGTGCAACAAATGGATCAATTGTGACAAAGTATAGCATGGATATGCAACACATATAATTTTGCAACATGTGTAATTGATTAAATAAATAAAATAAGTGCACCTTTTTATGCTTTCATTTTCGTGCATAAAATGAGGACAGCATTAAGTAATTGAGAATAATGGGGATATCAGCAGAAATATATATCAAAGGAATATATCTATTTTCCTTTAATTCGTGCAATTAGGTATTTAATCATGTACAGGGGTATAAATATTATAACCCCTGATATTAATCCTAAATTGATAGCATATACTATAGAGGCAGGGGGGAGAAAGGGGAAGGCGGCATGGGTATGGCCGTTAGTGGAAAATGTGATTAAAGTAATGTTTAATTAATCACTACTCCAGCCAAATCGAATTACCGATCTGATACCCTCAGTTTTTTTATCAAAAACTACTCCTGCTTTCTCTAATGTGCTTTCCACCATATATCGGGAGTATATATGCATAAATGTTCTTGATAATTAACATCAAGTGCCGTTATATGGTGTGGGGCAGGGAGTGGGGGATAAGCGGGGAGAGAAAGGTTTTAAGATAATAATATGACCGTGGAGAGGTTTATGCAGAGTTTTGCCGTTATATTTACCAATCGCCGCTCCAATAGTTTTGGATACCGGCGCTTAGTTTGTCAGCTCTGCACAACGGCTCGGTCCGCTCCCACTTTCCCCTCGCCTCACGTATGTGTCCTCACGATAGCGGTGCTGCGGTCGCCCGAAATCCAAAAGGGGCGTGGCCGTACGACGTCCTTTGATGACGTCAGTCCCTACGTACGTTTCACCGAACGGGCTTGTTCACGGGAGCCTCAGTTCTAGCAAGCCCAGTCATACCTTTATATAGCAAACGGCTAATTAGCTATAATTGTGAAAGTTTAAAGCAAATGTGCTATTCATATTTAGTATAGTCTGAGACGATAAACAGTCCTCTCAATGCCGAAATAGTACAATCAGTTGGCATTGAGTTTGAGCTGTTTAAATGGATCCAAAATCTGAGTAGTTTCCTTAATTGTTAGATTTAGTGATATTGGCCAATGAGTCTTAATGAAACCTAGATATCCCGCCATGTAGGACTTACATAAGCGGAGTTTCATTCAATATGATGTTAAAATAAAATAAATAATACTCAAAGTAAAAAGTAAAAATGAAATAAGATGAAGTGATAATAAGATGAGTGAGTGGTATAGTAGAGCAATCTTGGAAGTAGTTTTTAGAATACGATATGGATGTTATATATATGAGATACATATATGAAACTGCAGTCTAAACCAATTTTGAGGAAAGATGTTGGAACTATAAAGGTCCTTACATAGGAGTCTCTATGAAATGATATGACAATTGACCATATGTATTTTTATAATTTTCTATTTTGTGTGAATCATTGTGTGATATTTTACTTTATTTTATTTATATATTATTATTGGTGAAATTGGTTGGGCACATGAACAAAATATCTTTCAAAAGGAGAAGAAATTATGAAGCAGGGGGAAAAAAGAAGAAAGAAGAAAAATGTTAGTTAGTGATTAGTTGTGAATAGATTGGGTAATTTGTATTCCTAAGTTATTTATTGGGTGAGAAAATGTGTTGAGACAATGAAAATAGGAACAAAAAGTGTGGAAATGATGTTATTAAAGAATTGTTTTGGTTGTGTGTAGTTTAATATTATTAATATTAATGCTGTGTGCTGGAGAAGTGAAGAGGAGATGAGGTAAGGAAATAGGTGTGAAAAGTGTGAAAGCACAAAATTATTTTTTGTGTAATATTTTGTTATTACTATTATTTAAAGCATTTTTAGTACTTTTGAGCACCAAAATATAGTGTGAGTCATTAAATCTAACAAGAATATCTAAAATATGTGTCAAAATATGAATGTTGGATAAGGAAAAATCTGATGTGTGTGAAGAGATAAGTTGTGTGGGAGGGAGGAGATTAGGAAAGGTTTTTTTGTGTTTAAGACATAGCAGAATTTTATATATATGACCTTGTTTGTTTTGTTCCTGAAGAAATATGTGTATATCTCTTTCCTTCTAATGGAGTCTTATGCCAGGAGAGATTTATTTGAGAAACACACCAAAGTTTATATTTTCATTTAGGCCTCGCGGTATCAGGGAATGTAACTTAAAGATCCACTCTGACTCTTTTCTCTGTAGTGTGTTCATTATGTCTCCTCCCCTTAGACCCATTTTGAGATGTTCTAGGCCGAAGATGCGTAGGTCTTGCGTTCTACTCCCATGAACTTGAAGGAAATGTTTGGCAACAGTAGTCAGAGTCTTAAATTTGGATGCATCTGATCTGGCATTGCGGATGTTACCTATGTGTTCCAAAGCTCTAACTTTGAGCATACGTGAGGTCATGCCCACATATTTCAAGTCACAGGGACATGTGATACAGTAAATTACATTTTCTGTTCTGCAGTTGAAATAATCCTTGATTTGAATGGATTGATTGTACCTGTCCATAATGGTCACTTGATTAAGGATATAGGGACAGGCCTTGCAGTTTCCACACGGGTAACTGCCCTTTAAGGGGGTACGAGATCCAGATGGTTGTGCGAAATGACTTTTCACTAATTGATCTCTAAGGTTAGGTGCTCGTCGCCAGCTCATGTTAACCCTATTCCCTATACGGTCAGACAAATCCTGATCCATTTGTAATATGTGCCAATGATTTTGTAGAATCTGGCTCGCCTCTTTCCAATTGGCACAGAAGTCACCTATGAATCTCATGACCCCTATTTCCTTTTTTGTTTCTGGACGATTTTGATCTGAAAAAATCAAGGATTCGCGTTGTACCTTGCTCACTTCATAGTTAGCTTTCTTAATCAAGCGATTACTGTAACCACGTTCTTTGAGTCGATTCCTTAGATCTGCACACTTCAAGCGGAAGCTTTGTTCATCCGAACAATTCCGTTTAAGCCGGAGGAATTCACCCTTCGGGATATTCCTGATGGTTGGCGGGAAGTGTGCACTGGAGGAGTGGAGAAGACTGTTGGTTGATGTTTCTTTCCTAAAGATCTCCGTGGCAATTTTATTATTGTCATCCCGATAAATCCTAAGGTCTAAGAATGAAATGCTTTCTCGGCTACTGGTATACGTGAATTTCAAATTGATGTCATTAGTATTGAGAGTTTGGATGTATTCTTCCAACTTGGTTTCAGGGCCATCCCATATCATGAAGATGTCGTCTATAAAGCGCATCCATGTAATGATATGGTTGGTATAACATTCTTGGTTATCGTTAAAGACAAATTCTCGCTCCCACCAACCTAAAAACAGGTTTGCATATGTGGGGGCACAAGCCGCCCCCATTGCAGTCCCCCTTAATTGAATATGGAAATGATTGTTGAACAAGAAGTAATTGTGATATAACACAAACTCCAGAAGTTCCAACAGAAATTCCTGGAATTCACCAATTCCTTCGATGGAAAGAAAGTATCTTACTGCCATAACCCCCAAGTCGTGTTTTATGGAGGTGTAGAGAGCCTCGACATCGAGGCTTACCAAGATGTATGATTCCTCCAGATGTACATCATGGACCTTCCTCAGTACATCAGTGGTATCTTTGACGTACGAGGGTAAGGTCAGGACATGATGTCTCAGATGCACATCCAGAAAGCAACTAGCTTTCTCTAGAAGGCCCCCATTGCCTGATATAATGGGCCTTCCAGGGGGATTTTTGACATTTTTATGTACTTTAGGCAGTAAGTAGAAGGTTGGTGTTCGGGGATGTGGCGTGGCCAAATATTCCCATTCTCCTTTTGTGATGGTTCCCTCTTGTAGTTGTCTATCTATTATCCTCTTGTATTTTGTAAGAAAATTTTGAGTAGGGTCGAATAAGGTAGTTTTGTAACATGAGGTGTCACTCAGTTGACGATTGGCCTCCCTCAGATAAAGGTTCGTTGGCCAGATAACAATATTCCCACCCTTATCTGAAGGCTTGATTAGAATGTCATCCCAGCTACGGATTTGTTTGAGGGCCTGCTTCTGTGCATGGGTCAGGTTGCCAATTTTCCGATGATGTTTCTGTTTCTGGTATAATTTGTCAAAGTCCCTAGAGACCAAGTTGAGAAATATTTTTATTTCTGGACATGTATGATCTCCTGGAAAGAATGTAGATTTCTTTTTACAAATGGGTCGGGTATTCCGTGGATCTATATCATCTTGAAGTTCTGCCTGTTCATCAGCCAATTCTTCCAGGATCCTAATTGCTTCTGAATCTTGTTGTGATAGTGTCTCCATGGGAGTAGTTGTTGCCTCACCCCTTCTTTGATTGAAGAATTTAGTTAGCAACAACTTTCGACCAAAAAGTCTTAAATTGGTTTCCCATTTAAATGGGTCGAACGCAGATGTAGGTGAAAATGAGAGACCCTTTTCAAGTACTGAGATCTGATCAGGGGTCAGTATATGGGATGATAGGTTAATAATTTTGAGTTTAGTTGTTGACTCAGTAGGATGGTTTATTTCCTCCACCTGGACGGGTATCGGTGTGGTTGGGGAGACTTCCATCTTTCTCTTCCCCTTCTGCCTTTTGCCCCGTCTCGTTTTGGTTCGTCGGGGCGTCCACGGAAGGTACCCCTGATGTCCTCTAAAAAAGAGTTGGATAAGGAGGAAGCTGTAGTCCGGGAGTTGGTACCCCGTTTTTGATTATAGATCTCTCTAGAGTCAATATCTTCAGTATCAGAGAGTTCTATCTCAGAGGATGACGGTGTTTGATCAGATCTCTGTGGTTCTCTCTTGTTTGGTTGTCTTTTAACGTTCTGTGTCCACTTGAATATATTCCCAGTGAGGAAATCCCTCTTGTCCCTAGAGAATTTAGATTTTTTCCTCTCAATAATCACATCCTCATAGGACTCCAATTCTTTTTTAATTCTCCCAAATGTATTTTGAAATCCCGTATTCTGTTCCCATTGCTCCAATTTAAGGCCGATTTGATCGATTTCTTTGGTGCATTCCTCTAATCTTAGATGGTCGTGTTTAATAAGAATGGCCATGAGTTCCTGTGAGCATTTTAACAGACTGTTTTCCCACTCCTTGCGTAGGTTCTCAGTGCTTAACTCAAAGGAGGGAAAAAGCTTGGGCCTTAGGCCCCGTGGTGTGATTTTTTGTTTGTTATACTGCTCCAAACTAATGAGGTCCCAGTTAATTCTTATACGTTTTTGTAAAGTCCTCTTTAATTGGAAGAGGTCATCTTCCCAATTAGGATCCACAGCTAATTGAGCTATTTGGTTAGGAAATATACTGTCGATATCATCCATCAGACGTTTGTTATTTAATTCATTCTTAAGATTGAAGTTACTCATTTCTTGGGCTGGGGTTGCGAGTTGAGACATGGGTTTAGTAATAGGTTTTAGATGAAATCATTCACTTGTACGGAAAAAGCAGTCCGTTACTGTGCTGGAACTAGAAGCCGAGAATAATCTCAGTAAAGTTACATTTGAAAAATGGTTTGTTAGTTCCGCACTAGTTGTGTACTGTAAAGCCACATTTGAATATAAAAATATCTGAAAAAAACCAATATAAATGGTGCCACTGTTCAAATCCTCTGGGACACCTATCTATTGGTGGTGCTCCCAAAAAACTTTTGTAGATCAACTACAAGCAAAAACAACGAAAGACAAGACAAAAGAAATCCTTTTCGGGAGCACTCTTATTTGAAAATAATAATAATGATTACGCAATGTATAGTGAAATGATGTGATGATAGTTCTAAAACTTAGCTTTTATTCTATTCCATTAAAATATCGACCTAAATGGTCCAAACGTATTTAAATATCTATTCAACATAGAAATAGAGAAGAGAAAGGTGAAATATAGATGAATAGAAGTGAGCAGATTAGAACTGCCCCACCAGTGTATTCACATAAAGATATAGGTGATCATCTTAGTGATATCCACAGTGCCTGGTATTCCTAAGCGGTCCCCCTTCAAAGTACTAACCAGGTCTATCCTATCAGCTTCCGAGATAGAGGATCGGGCTACTCTCAGGATAGTACGACCTTGAATGATAAGGATGACATATGAAGGAAGAGAGAACCCACTTCTGCTGTCTGTACTCTGCCTGTTATACGTCTCTGGATCAATTGGCACCAGGCTTTTCCAGATGAGAGAGTGTTGGAAGGAAGAACCATCACCAGCTTTGATTGGGAGGGATCATGAATTATTTGGTCTACTTCCACTCAGAATTAGGGCAGAAGGAAGAAGAGAGCACTTCTACTTTCTGTTGTGACAGCCAAATGTACGCTGGGGAGGGCAGAACCCTTGCCAGCACAGCTATCAGCCAGATGAGAGAGTGCTGAGAGAGAATGAGGTTCTGATGAGTAATAAGACATGTATGATTTGTATGCATTAATTCATACCAATATCATGATGTAACTATTCTCCTCTTATTCTCCTATGTCATACATACAGTGTTTTTCATATACAAGAAATCAAATACTTTCTGAATACATTAAATCCTGAGTCTTAGCCAATCAAAATATGATGGTGATTAGGATGAGATATTTATACAGGGGTGGCATGTCATAGTGATCTCACAAAATCGTGAATATCTAGAGTATCTAGAAGGAATACTTATTGGCAGGGAGTTCCCAATCTCTCACATAAAGATATAAAGAAAACAATGTTGCAGAAAAATACTCCAGCAGAAAATCTGCAAATTCAGTTGATTGTCACATAAAAAATATAAAGGAAACAAGGTTGCAACAACGGTTTTCCACCAAACAATCTACAGATGTAGTCACTTAGTAAATCAGCCTTAGAGGGGTTATAGCAATTCTGCAATTAGAGACAGAACACTAACTTGTAGATTTATAACAGGAATGGTCCTCAATACATTTAATTGTATGAATAATTCATACTTAATATTGTATTTGAATACCTGCACAAATATCAAATATAACAGTAATACCAAACGATAACAGAAATAGCAAGAATAGCAAGAGCACCTTATCAGCACCAGAATTTAAGGAGCTCTGCTTTAGGATTTCATGCATATATTTGAACTTATATCAGTTCAGAAATAAATGAACCACCTAGATGGAAAAATGGTGTACAGTCGGTATATTGATTGTAACAAAATATAAAGTGTTTAGGCAAATGCATGAATATTAAATATAGCAGAATAGCAAGAGTAACAATAATAACAAGAATGGCAAAAGTATCTTGCTAGCACCAGAATACAAGGAGCTCTATTTTGGAATTACATACGTATATTTGAAGTTTAATCAGTTCAGAGATGAATGAATCACCTAAGTGGAAAAAATAGTGTGCAACAAATGGATCAATTGTGACAAAGTATAGCATGGATATGCAACACATATAATTTTGCAACATGTGTAATTGATTAAATAAATAAAATAAGTGCACCTTTTTATGCTTTCATTTTCGTGCATAAAATGAGGACAGCATTAAGTAATTGAGAATAATGGGGATATCAGCAGAAATATATATCAAAGGAATATATCTATTTTCCTTTAATTCGTGCAATTAGGTATTTAATCATGTACAGGGGTATAAATATTATAACCCCTGATATTAATCCTAAATTGATAGCATATACTATAGAGGCAGGGGGGAGAAAGGGGAAGGCGGCATGGGTATGGCCGTTAGTGGAAAATGTGATTATAGTAATGTTTAATTAATCACTACTCCAGCCAAATCGAATTACCGATCTGATACCCTCAGTTTTTTTATCAAAAACTACTCCTGCTTTCTCTAATGTGCTTTCCACCATATATCGGGAGTATATATGCATAAATGTTCTTGATAATTAACATCAAGTGCCGTTATATGGTGTGGGGCAGGGAGTGGGGGATAAGCGGGGAGAGAAAGGTTTTAAGATAATAATATGACCGTGGAGAGGTTTATGCAGAGTTTTGCCGTTATATTTACCAATCGCCGCTCCAATAGTTTTGGATACCGGCGCTTAGTTTGTCAGCTCTGCACAACGGCTCGGTCCGCTCCCACTTTCCCCTCGCCTCACGTATGTGTCCTCACGATAGCGGTGCTGCGGTCGCCCGAAATCCAAAAGGGGCGTGGCCGTACGACGTCCTTTGATGACGTCAGTCCCTACGTACGTTTCACCGAACGGGCTTGTTCACGGGAGCCTCAGTTCTAGCAAGCCCAGTCATACCTTTATATAGCAAACGGCTAATTAGCTATAATTGTGAAAGTTTAAAGCAAATGTGCTATTCATATTTAGTATAGTCTGAGACGATAAACAGTCCTCTCAATGCCGAAATAGTACAATCAGTTGGCATTGAGTTTGAGCTGTTTAAATGGATCCAAAATCTGAGTAGTTTCCTTAATTGTTAGATTTAGTGATATTGGCCAATGAGTCTTAATGAAACCTAGATATCCCGCCATGTAGGACTTACATAAGCGGAGTTTCATTCAATATGATGTTAAAATAAAATAAATAATACTCAAAGTAAAAAGTAAAAATGAAATAAGATGAAGTGATAATAAGATGAGTGAGTGATATAGTAGAGCAATCTTGGAAGTAGTTTTTAGAATACGATATGGATGTTATATATATATATGAGATACATATATGAAACTGCAGTCTAAACCAATTTTGAGGAAAGATGTTGGAACTATAAAGGTCCTTACATAGGAGTCTCTATGAAATGATATGACAATTGACCATATGTATTTTTATAATTTTCTATTTTGTGTGAATCATTGTGTGATATTTTACTTTATTTTATTTATATATTATTATTGGTGAAATTGGTTGGGCACATGAACAAAATATCTTTCAAAAGGAGAAGAAATTATGAAGCAGGGGGAAAAAAGAAGAAAGAAGAAAAATGTTAGTAAGTGATTAGTTGTGAATAGATTGGGTAATTTGTATTCCTAAGTTATTTATTGGGTGAGAAAATGTGTTGAGACAATGAAAATAGGAACAAAAAGTGTGGAAATGATGTTATTAAAGAATTGTTTTGGTTGTGTGTAGTTTAATATTATTAATATTAATGCTGTGTGCTGGAGAAGTGAAGAGGAGATGAGGTAAGGAAATAGGTGTGAAAAGTGTGAAAGCACAAAATTATTTTTTGTGTAATATTTTGTTATTACTATTATTTAAAGCATTTTTAGTACTTTTGAGCACCAAAATATAGTGTGAGTCATTAAATCTAACAAGAATATCTAAAATATGTGTCAAAATATGAATGTTGGATAAGGAAAAATCTGATGTGTGTGAAGAGATAAGTTGTGTGGGAGGGAGGAGATTAGGAAAGGTTTTTTTGTGTTTAAGACATAGCAGAATTTTATATATATGACCTTGTTTGTTTTGTTCCTGAAGAAATATGTGTATATCTCTTTCCTTCTAATGGAGTCTTATGCCAGGAGAGATTTATTCGAGAAACACACCAAAGTATATATTTTCATTTAGGCCTCGCGGTATCAGGGAATGTAACTTAAAGATCCACTCTGACTCTTTTCTCTGTAGTGTGTTCATTATGTCTCCTCCTCTTAGACCCATTTTGAGATGTTCTAGGCCGAAGATGCGTAGGTCTTGCGTTCTACTCCCATGAACTTGAAGGAAATGTTTGGCAACAGTAGTCAGAGTCTTAAATTTGGATGCATCTGATCTGGCATTGCGGATGTTACCTATGTGTTCCAAAGCTCTAACTTTGAGCATACGTGAGGTCATGCCCACATATTTCAAGTCACAGGGACATGTGATACAGTAAATTACATTTTCTGTTCTGCAGTTGAAATAATCCTTGATTTGAATGGATTGATTGTACCTGTCCATAATGGTCACTTGATTAAGGATATAGGGACAGGCCTTGCAGTTTCCACACGGGTAACTGCCCTTTAAGGGGGTACGAGATCCAGATGGTTGTGAGAAATGACTTTTCACTAATTGATCTCTAAGGTTAGGTGCTCGTCGCCAGCTCATGTTAACCCTATTCCCTATACGTTCAGACAAATCCTGATCCATTTGTAATATGTGCCAATGATTTTGTAGAATCTGGCTCGCCTCTTTCCAATTGGCACAGAAGTCACCTATGAATCTCATGACCCCTATTTCCTTTTTTGTTTCTGGACGATTTTGATCTGAAAAAATCAAGGATTCGCGTTGTACCTTGCTCACTTCATAGTTAGCTTTCTTAATCAAGCGATTACTGTAACCACGTTCTTTGAGTCGATTCCTTAGATCTGCACACTTCAAGCGGAAGCTTTGTTCATCCGAACAATTCCGTTTAAGCCGGAGGAATTCACCCTTCGGGATATTCCTGATGGTTGGCGGGAAGTGTGCACTGGAGGAGTGGAGAAGACTGTTGGTTGATGTTTCTTTCCTAAAGATCTCTGTGGCAATTTAATTATTGTCATCCCGATAAATCCTAAGGTCTAAGAATGAAATGCTTTCTCGGCTACTGGTATACGTGAATTTCAAATTGATGTCATTAGTATTGAGAGTTTGGATGTATTCTTCCAACTTGGTTTCAGGGCCATCCCATATCATGAAGATGTCGTCTATAAAGCGCATCCATGTAATGATATGGTTGGTATAACATTCTTGGTTATCGTTAAAGACAAATTCTCGCTCCCACCAACCTAAAAACAGGTTTGCATATGTGGGGGCACAAGCCGCCCCCATTGCAGTCCCCCTTAATTGAATATGGAAATGATTGTTGAACAAGAAGTAATTGTGATATAACACAAACTCCAGAAGTTCCAACAGAAATTCCTGGAATTCACCAATTCCTTCGATGGAAAGAAAGTATCTTACTGCCATAACCCCCAAGTCGTGTTTTATGGAGGTGTAGAGAGCCTCGACATCGAGGCTTACCAAGATGTATGATTCCTCCAGATGTACATCATGGACCTTCCTCAGTACATCAGTGGTATCTTTGACGTACGAGGGTAAGGTCAGGACATGATGTCTCAGATGCACATCCAGAAAGCAACTAGCTTTCTCTAGAAGGCCCCCATTGCCTGATATAATGGGCCTTCCAGGGGGATTTTTGACATTTTTATGTACTTTAGGCAGTAAGTAGAAGGTTGGTGTTCGGGGATGTGGCGTGGCCAAATATTCCCATTCTCCTTTTGTGATGGTTCCCTCTTGTAGTTGTCTATCTATTAGCCTCTTGTATTTTGTAAGAAAATTTTGAGTAGGGTCGAATAAGGTAGTTTTGTAACATGAGGTGTCACTCAGTTGACGATTGGCCTCCCTCAGATAAAGGTTCGTTGGCCAGATAACAATATTCCCACCCTTATCTGAAGGGTTGATTAGAATGTCATCCCAGCTACGGATTTGTTTGAGGGCCTGCTTCTGTGCATGGGTCAGGTTGCCAATTTTCCGATGATGTTTCTGTTTCTGGTATAATTTGTCAAAGTCCCTAGAGACCAAGTTGAGAAATATTTTTATTTCTGGACATGTATGATCTCCTGGAAAGAATGTAGATTTCTTTTTACAAATGGGTCGGGTATTCCGTGGATCTATATCATCTTGAAGTTCTGCCTGTTCATCAGCCAATTCTTCCAGGATCCTAATTGCTTCTGAATCTTGTTGTGATAGTGTCTCCATGGGAGTAGTTGTTGCCTCACCCCTTCTTTGATTGAAGAATTTAGTTAGCAACAACTTTCGACCAAAAAGTCTTAAATTGGTTTCCCATTTAAATGGGTCGAACGCAGATGTAGGTGAAAATGAGAGACCCTTTTCAAGTACTGAGATCTGATCAGGGGTCAGTATATGGGATGATAGGTTAATAATTTTGAGTTTAGTTGTTGACTCAGTAGGATGGTTTATTTCCTCCACCTGGACGGGTATCGGTGTGGTTGGGGAGACTTCCATCTTTCTCTTCCCCTTCTGCCTTTTGCCCCGTCTCGTTTTGGTTCGTCGGGGCGTCCACGGAAGGTACCCCTGATGTCCTCTAAAAAAGAGTTGGATAAGGAGGAAGCTGTAGTCCGGGAGTTGGTACCCCGTTTTTGATTATAGATCTCTCTAGAGTCAATATCTTCAGTATCAGAGAGTTCTATCTCAGAGGATGACGGTGTTTGATCAGATCTCTGTGGTTCTCTCTTGTTTGGTTGTCTTTTAACGTTCTGTGTCCACTTGAATATATTCCCAGTGAGGAAATCCCTCTTGTCCCTAGAGAATTTAGATTTTTTCCTCTCAATAATCACATCCTCATAGGACTCCAATTCTTTTTTAATTCTCCCAAATGTATTTTGAAATCCCGTATTCTGTTCCCATTGCTCCAATTTAAGGCCGATTTGATCGATTTCTTTGGTGCATTCCTCTAATCTTAGATGGTCGTGTTTAATAAGAATGGCCATGAGTTCCTGTGAGCATTTTAACAGACTGTTTTCCCACTCCTTGCGTAGGTTCTCAGTGCTTAACTCAAAGGAGGGAAAAAGCTTGGGCCTTAGGCCCCGTGGTGTGATTTTTTGTTTGTTATACTGCTCCAAACTAATGAGGTCCCAGTTAATTCTTATACGTTTTTGTAAAGTCCTCTTTAATTGGAAGAGGTCATCTTCCCAATTAGGATCCACAGCTAATTGAGCTATTTGGTTAGGAAATATACTGTCGATATCATCCATCAGACGTTTGTTATTTAATTCATTCTTAAGATTGAAGTTACTCATTTCTTGGGCTGGGGTTGCGAGTTGAGACATGGGTTTAGTAATAGGTTTTAGATGAAATCATTCACTTGTACGGAAAAAGCAGTCCGTTACTGTGCTGGAACTAGAAGCCGAGAATAATCTCGGTAAAGTTACATTTGAAAAATGGTTTGTTAGTTCCGCACTAGTTGTGTACTGTAAAGCCACATTTGAATATAAAAATATCTGAAAAAAACCAATATAAATGGTGCCACTGTTCAAATCCTCTGGGACACCTATCTATTGGTGGTGCTCCCAAAAAACTTTTGTAGATCAACTACAAGCAAAAACAACGAAAGACAAGACAAAAGAAATCCTTTTCGGGAGCACTCTTATTTGAAAATAATAATAATGATTACGCAATGTATAGTGAAATGATGTGATGATAGTTCTAAAACTTAGCTTTTATTCTATTCCATTAAAATATCGACCTAAATGGTCCAAACGTATTTAAATATCTATTCAACATAGAAATAGAGAAGAGAAAGGTGAAATATAGATGAATAGAAGTGAGCAGATTAGAACTGCCCCACCAGTGTATTCACATAAAGATATAGGTGATCATCTTAGTGATATCCACAGTGCCTGGTATTCCTAAGCGGTCCCCCTTCAAAGTACTAACCAGGTCTATCCTATCAGCTTCCGAGATAGAGGATCGGGCTACTCTCAGGATAGTACGACCTTGAATGATAAGGATGACATATGAAGGAAGAGAGAACCCACTTCTGCTGTCTGTACTCTGCCTGTTATACGTCTCTGGATCAATTGGCACCAGGCTTTTCCAGATGAGAGAGTGTTGGAAGGAAGAACCATCACCTGTTTTGATTGGGAGGGATCATGAATTATTTGGTCTACTTCCACTCAGAATTAGGGCAGAAGGAAGAAGAGAGCACTTCTACTTTCTGTTGTGACAGCCAAATGTACGCTGGGGAGGGCAGAACCCTTGCCAGCACAGCTATCAGCCAGATGAGAGAGTGCTGAGAGAGAATGAGGTTCTGATGAGTAATCAGACATGTATGATTTGTATGCATTAATTCATACCAATATCATGATGTAACTATTCTCCTCTTATTCTCCTATGTCATACATACAGTGTTTTTCATATACAAGAAATCAAATACTTTCTGAATACATTAAATCCTGAGTCTTAGCCAATCAAAATATGATGGTGATTAGGATGAGATATTTATACAGGGGTGGCATGTCATAGTGATCTCACAAAATCGTGAATATCTAGAGTATCTAGAAGGAATACTTATTGGCAGGGAGTTCCCAATCTCTCACATAAAGATATAAAGAAAACAATGTTGCAGAAAAATACTCCAGCAGAAAATCTGCAAATTCAGTTGATTGTCACATAAAAAATATAAAGGAAACAAGGTTGCAACAACGGTTTTCCACCAAACAATCTACAGATGTAGTCACTTAGTAAATCAGCCTTATAGGGGTTATAGCAATTCTGCAATTAGAGACAGAACACTAACTTGTAGATTTATAACAGGAATGGTCCTCAATACATTTAATTGTATGAATAATTCATACTTAATATTGTATTTGAATACCTGCACAAATATCAAATATAACAGTAATACCAAACGATAACAGAAATAGCAAGAATAGCAAGAGCACCTTATCAGCACCAGAATTTAAGGAGCTCTGCTTTAGGATTTCATGCATATATTTGAACTTATATCAGTTCAGAAATAAATGAACCACCTAGATGGAAAAATGGTGTACAGTCGGTATATTGATTGTAACAAAATATAAAGTGTTTAGGCAAATGCATGAATATTAAATATAGCAGAATAGCAAGAGTAACAATAATAACAAGAATGGCAAAAGTATCTTGCTAGCACCAGAATACAAGGAGCTCTATTTTGGAATTACATACGTATATTTGAAGTTTAATCAGTTCAGAGATGAATGAATCACCTAAGTGGAAAAAATAGTGTGCAACAAATGGATCAATTGTGACAAAGTATAGCATGGATATGCAACACATATAATTTTGCAACATGTGTAATTGATTAAATAAATAAAATAAGTGCACCTTTTTATGCTTTCATTTTCGTGCATAAAATGAGGACAGCATTAAGTAATTGAGAATAATGGGGATATCAGCAGAAATATATATCAAAGGAATATATCTATTTTCCTTTAATTCGTGCAATTAGGTATTTAATCATGTACAGGGGTATAAATATTATAACCCCTGATATTAATCCTAAATTGATAGCATATACTATAGAGGCAGGGGGGAGAAAGGGGAAGGCGGCATGGGTATGGCCGTTAGTGGAAAATGTGATTATAGTAATGTTTAATTAATCACTACTCCAGCCAAATCGAATTACCGATCTGATACCCTCAGTTTTTTTTATCAAAAACTACTCCTGCTTTCTCTAATGTGCTTTCCACCATATATCGGGAGTATATATGCATAAATGTTCTTGATAATTAACATCAAGTGCCGTTATATGGTGTGGGGCAGGGAGTGGGGGATAAGCGGGGAGAGAAAGGTTTTAAGATAATAATATGACCGTGGAGAGGTTTATGCAGAGTTTTGCCGTTATATTTACCAATCGCCGCTCCAATAGTTTTGGATACCGGCGCTTAGTTTGTCAGCTCTGCACAACGGCTCGGTCCGCTCCCACTTTCCCCTCGCCTCACGTATGTGTCCTCACGATAGCGGTGCTGCGGTCGCCCGAAATCCAAAAGGGGCGTGGCCGTACGACGTCCTTTGATGACGTCAGTCCCTACGTACGTTTCACCGAACGGGCTTGTTCACGGGAGCCTCAGTTCTAGCAAGCCCAGTCATACCTTTATATAGCAAACGGCTAATTAGCTATAATTGTGAAAGTTTAAAGCAAATGTGCTATTCATATTTAGTATAGTCTGAGACGATAAACAGTCCTCTCAATGCCGAAATAGTACAATCAGTTGGCATTGAGTTTGAGCTGTTTAAATGGATCCAAAATCTGAGTAGTTTCCTTAATTGTTAGATTTAGTGATATTGGCCAATGAGTCTTAATGAAACCTAGATATCCCGCCATGTAGGACTTACATAAGCGGAGTTTCATTCAATATGATGTTAAAATAAAAAAAATAATACTCAAAGTAAAAAGTAAAAATGAAATAAGATGAAGTGATAATAAGATGAGTGAGTGGTATAGTAGAGCAATCTTGGAAGTAGTTTTTAGAATACGATATGGATGTTATATATATATATATGAGATACATATATGAAACTGCAGTCTAAACCAATTTTGAGGAAAGATGTTGGAACTATAAAGGTCCTTACATAGGAGTCTCTATGAAATGATATGACAATTGACCATATGTATTTTTATAATTTTCTATTTTGTGTGAATCATTGTGTGATATTTTACTTTATTTTATTTATATATTATTATTATTTTCATTGTCTCAACACATTTTCTCACCCAATAAATAACTTAGGAATACAAATTACCCAATCTATTCACAACTAATCACTTACTAACATTTTTCTTCTTTCTTCTTTTTTCCCCCTGCTTCATAATTTCTTCTCCTTTTGAAAGATATTTTGTTCATGTGCCCAACCAATTTCACCAATAATAATATAAAAATACATGATAAGTACATGATTAAATACCTAATTGCACGAATTAAAGGAAAATAGATATATTCCTTTGATATATATTTCTGCTGATATCCCCATTATTCTCAATTACTTAATGCTGTCCTCATTTTATGCACGAAAATGAAAGCATAAAAAGGTGCACTTATTTTATTTATTTAATCAATTACACATGTTGCAAAATTATATGTGTTGCATATCCATGCTATACTTTGTCACAATTGATCCATTTGTTGCACACTATTTTTTCCACTTAGGTGATTCATTCATCTCTGAACTGATTAAACTTCAAATATACGTATGTAATTCCAAAATAGAGCTCCTTGTATTCTGGTGCTAGCAAGATACTTTTGCCATTCTTGTTATTATTGTTACTCTTGCTATTCTGCTATATTTAATATTCATGCATTTGCCTAAACACTTTATATTTTGTTACAATCAATATACCGACTGTACACCATTTTTCCATCTAGGTGGTTCATTTATTTCTGAACTGATATAAGTTCAAATATATGCATGAAATCCTAAAGCAGAGCTCCTTAAATTCTGGTGCTGATAAGGTGCTCTTGCTATTCTTGCTATTTCTGTTATCGTTTGGTATTACTGTTTTATTTGATATTTGTGCAGGTATTCAAATACAATATTAAGTATGAATTATTCATACAATTAAATGTATTGAGGACCATTCCTGTTATAAATCTACAAGTTAGTGTTCTGTCTCTAATTGCAGAATTGCTATAACCCCTATAAGGCTGATTTACTAAGTGACTACATCTGTAGATTGTTTGGTGGAAAACCGTTGTTGCAACCTTGTTTCCTTTATATTTTTTATGTGACAATCAACTGAATTTGCAGATTTTCTGCTGGAGTATTTTTCTGCAACATTGTTTTCTTTATATCTTTATGTGAGAGATTGGGAACTCCCTGCCAATAAGTATTCCTTCTAGATACTCTAGATATTCACGATTTTGTGAGATCACTATGACATGCCACCCCTGTATAAATATCTCATCCTAATCACCATCATATTTTGATTGGCTAAGACTCAGGATTTAATGTATTCAGAAAGTATTTGATTTCTTGTATATGAAAAACACTGTATGTATGACATAGGAGAATAAGAGGAGAATAGTTACATCATGATATTGGTATGAATTAATGCATACAAATCATACATGTCTGATTACTCATCAGAACCTCATTCTCTCTCAGCACTCTCTCATCTGGCTGATAGCTGTGCTGGCAAGGGTTCTGCCCTCCCCAGCGTACATTTGGCTGTCACAACAGAAAGTAGAAGTGCTCTCTTCTTCCTTCTGCCCTAATTCTGAGTGGAAGTAGACCAAATAATTCATGATCCCTCCCAATCAAAACAGGTGATGGTTCTTCCTTCCAACACTCTCTCATCTGGAAAAGCCTGGTGCCAATTGATCCAGAGACGTATAACAGGCAGAGTACAGACAGCAGAAGTGGGTTCTCTCTTCCTTCATATGTCATCCTTATCATTCAAGGTCGTACTATCCTGAGAGTAGCCCGATCCTCTATCTCGGAAGCTGATAGGATAGACCTGGTTAGTACTTTGAAGGGGGACCGCTTAGGAATACCAGGCACTGTGGATATCACTAAGATGATCACCTATATCTTTATGTGAATACACTGGTGGGGCAGTTCTAATCTGCTCACTTCTATTCATCTATATTTCACCTTTCTCTTCTCTATTTCTATGTTGAATAGATATTTAAATACGTTTGGACCATTTAGGTCGATATTTTAATGGAATAGAATAAAAGCTAAGTTTTAGAACTATCATCACATCATTTCACTATACATTGCGTAATCATTATTATTATTTTCAAATAAGAGTGCTCCCGAAAAGGATTTCTTTTGTCTTGTCTTTCGTTGTTTTTGCTTGTAGTTGATCTACAAAAGTTTTTTGGGAGCACCACCAATAGATAGGTGTCCCAGAGGATTTGAACAGTGGCACCATTTATATTGGTTTTTTTCAGATATTTTTATATTCAAATGTGGCTTTACAGTACACAACTAGTGCGGAACTAACAAACCATTTTTCAAATGTAACTTTACCGAGATTATTCTCGGCTTCTAGTTCCAGCACAGTAACGGACTGCTTTTTCCGTACAAGTGAATGATTTCATCCAAAACCTATTACTAAACCCATGTCTCAACTCGCAACCCCAGCCCAAGAAATGAGTAACTTCAATCTTAAGAATGAATTAAATAACAAACGTCTGATGGATGATATCGACAGTATATTTCCTAACCAAATAGCTCAATTAGCTGTGGATCCTAATTGGGAAGATGACCTCTTCCAATTAAAGAGGACTTTACAAAAACGTATAAGAATTAACTGGGACCTCATTAGTTTGGAGCAGTATAACAAACAAAAAATCACACCACGGGGCCTAAGGCCCAAGCTTTTTCCCTCCTTTGAGTTAAGCACTGAGAACCTACGCAAGGAGTGGGAAAACAGTCTGTTAAAATGCTCACAGGAACTCATGGCCATTCTTATTAAACACGACCATCTAAGATTAGAGGAATGCACCAAAGAAATCGATCAAATCGGCCTTAAATTGGAGCAATGGGAACAGAATACGGGATTTCAAAATACATTTGGGAGAATTAAAAAAGAATTGGAGTCCTATGAGGATGTGATTATTGAGAGGAAAAAATCTAAATTCTCTAGGGACAAGAGGGATTTCCTCACTGGGAATATATTCAAGTGGACACAGAACGTTAAAAGACAACCAAACAAGAGAGAACCACAGAGATCTGATCAAACACCGTCATCCTCTGAGATAGAACTCTCTGATACTGAAGATATTGACTCTAGAGAGATCTATAATCAAAAACGGGGTACCAACTCCCGGACTACAGCTTCCTCCTTATCCAACTCTTTTTTAGAGGACATCAGGGGTACCTTCCGTGGACGCCCCGACGAACCAAAACGAGACGGGGCAAAAGGCAGAAGGGGAAGAGAAAGATGGAAGTCTCCCCAACCACACCGATACCCGTCCAGGTGGAGGAAATAAACCATCCTACTGAGTCAACAACTAAACTCAAAATTATTAACCTATCATCCCATATACTGACCCCTGATCAGATCTCAGTACTTGAAAAGGGTCTCTCATTTTCACCTACATCTGCGTTCGACCCATTTAAATGGGAAACCAATTTAAGACTTTTTGGTCGAAAGTTGTTGCTAACTAAATTCTTCAATCAAAGAAGGGGTGAGGCAACAACTACTCCCATGGAGACACTATCACAACAAGATTCAGAAGCAATTAGGATCCTGGAAGAATTGGCTGATGAACAGGCAGAACTTCAAGATGATATAGATCCACGGAATACCCGACCCATTTGTAAAAAGAAATCTACATTCTTTCCAGGAGATCATACATGTCCAGAAATGAAAATATTTCTCAACTTGGTCTCTAGGGACTTTGACAAATTATACCAGAAACAGAAACATCATCGGAAAATTGGCAACCTGACCCATGCACAGAAGCAGGCCCTCAAACAAATCCGTAGCTGGGATGACATTCTAATCAACCCTTCAGATAAGGGTGGGAATATTGTTATCTGGCCAACGAACCTTTATCTGAGGGAGGCCAATCGTCAACTGAGTGACACCTCATGTTACAAAACTACCTTATTCGACCCTACTCAAAATTTTCTTACAAAATACAAGAGGATAATAGATAGACAACTACAAGAGGGAACCATCACAAAAGGAGAATGGGAATATTTGGCCACGCCACATCCCCGAACACCAACCTTCTACTTACTGCCTAAAGTACATAAAAATGTCAAAAATCCCCCTGGAAGGCCCATTATATCAGGCAATGGGGGCCTTCTAGAGAAAGCTAGTTGCTTTCTGGATGTGCATCTGAGACATCATGTCCTGACCTTACCCTCGTACGTCAAAGATACCACTGATGTACTGAGGAAGGTCCATGATGTACATCTGGAGGAATCATACATCTTGGTAAGCCTCGATGTCGAGGCTCTCTACACCTCCATAAAACACGACTTGGGGGTTATGGCAGTAAGATACTTTCTTTCCATCGAAGGAATTGGTGAATTCCAGGAATTTCTGTTGGAACTTCTGGAGTTTGTGTTATATCACAATTACTTCTTGTTCAACAATCATTTCCATATTCAATTAAGGGGGACTGCAATGGGGGCGGCTTGTGCCCCCACATATGCAAACCTGTTTTTGGGTTGGTGGGAGCGAGAATTTGTCTTTAACGATAACCAAGAATGTTATACCAACCATATCATTACATGGATGCGCTTTATAGACGACATCTTCATGATATGGGATGGCCCTGAAACCAAGTTGGAAGAATACATCCAAACTCTCAATACTAATGACATCAATTTGAAATTCACGTATACCAGTAGCCGAGAAAGCATTTCATTCTTAGACCTTAGGATTTATCGGGATGACAATAATAAAATTGCCACGGAGATCTTTAGGAAAGAAACATCAACCAACAGTCTTCTCCACTCCTCCAGTGCACACTTCCCGCCAACCATCAGGAATATCCCGAAGGGTGAATTCCTCCGGCTTAAACGGAATTGTTCGGATGAACAAAGCTTCCGCTTGAAGTGTGCAGATCTAAGGAATCGACTCAAAGAACGTGGTTACAGTAATCGCTTGATTAAGAAAGCTAACTATGAAGTGAGCAAGGTACAACGCGAATCCTTGATTTTTTCAGATCAAAATCGTCCAGAAACAAAAAAGGAAATAGGGGTCATGAGATTCATAGGTGACTTCTGTGCCAATTGGAAAGAGGCGAGCCAGATTCTACAAAATCATTGGCACATATTACAAATGGATCAGGATTTGTCTGAACGTATAGGGAATAGGGTTAACATGAGCTGGCGACGAGCACCTAACCTTAGAGATCAATTAGTGAAAAGTCATTTCTCACAACCATCTGGATCTCGTACCCCCTTAAAGGGCAGTTACCCGTGTGGAAACTGCAAGGCCTGTCCCTATATCCTTAATCAAGTGACCATTATGGACAGGTACAATCAATCCATTCAAATCAAGGATTATTTCAACTGCAGAACAGAAAATGTAATTTACTGTATCACATGTCCCTGTGACTTGAAATATGTGGGCATGACCTCACGTATGCTCAAAGTTAGAGCTTTGGAACACATAGGTAACATCCGCAATGCCAGATCAGATGCATCCAAATTTAAGACTCTGACTACTGTTGCCAAACATTTCCTTCAAGTTCATGGGAGTAGAACGCAAGACCTACGCATCTTCGGCCTAGAACATCTCAAAATGGGTCTAAGAGGAGGAGACATAATGAACACACTACAGAGAAAAGAGTCAGAGTGGATCTTTAAGTTACATTCCCTGATACCGCGAGGCCTAAATGAAAATATAAACTTTGGTGTGTTTCTCGAATAAATCTCTCCTGGCATAAGACTCCATTAGAAGGAAAGAGATATACACATATTTCTTCAGGAACAAAACAAACAAGGTCATATATATAAAATTCTGCTATGTCTTAAACACAAAAAAACCTTTCCTAATCTCCTCCCTCCCACACAACTTATCTCTTCACACACATCAGATTTTTCCTTATCCAACATTCATATTTTGACACATATTTTAGATATTCTTGTTAGATTTAATGACTCACACTATATTTTGGTGCTCAAAAGTACTAAAAATGCTTTAAATAATAGTAATAACAAAATATTACACAAAAAATAATTTTGTGCTTTCACACTTTTCACACCTATTTCCTTACCTCATCTCCTCTTCACTTCTCCAGCACACAGCATTAATATTAATAATATTAAACTACACACAACCAAAACAATTCTTTAATAACATAATTTCCACACTTTTTGTTCCTATTTTCATTGTCTCAACACATTTTCTCACCCAATAAATAACTTAGGAATACAAATTACCCAATCTATTCACAACTAATCACTTACTAACATTTTTCTTCTTTCTTCTTTTTTCCCCCTGCTTCATAATTTCTTCTCCTTTTGAAAGATATTTTGTTCATGTGCCCAACCAATTTCACCAATAATAATATATAAATAAAATAAAGTAAAATATCACACAATGATTCACACAAAATAGAAAATTATAAAAATACATATGGTCAATTGTCATATCATTTCATAGAGACTCCTATGTAAGGACCTTTATAGTTCCAACATCTTTCCTCAAAATTGGTTTAGACTGCAGTTTCATATATGTATCTCATATATATATATATATAACATCCATATCGTATTCTAAAAACTACTTCCAAGATTGCTCTACTATACCACTCACTCATCTTATTATCACTTCATCTTATTTCATTTTTACTTTTTACTTTGAGTATTATTTATTTTATTTTAACATCATATTGAATGAAACTCCGCTTATGTAAGTCCTACATGGCGGGATATCTAGGTTTCATTAAGACTCATTGGCCAATATCACTAAATCTAACAATTAAGGAAACAACTCAGATTTTGGATCCATTTAAACAGCTCAAACTCAATGCCAACTGATTGTACTATTTCGGCATTGAGAGGACTGTTTATCGTCTCAGACTATACTAAGTATGAAGAGCACATTTGCTTTAAACTTTCACAATTATAGCTAATTAGCCGTTTGCTATATAAAGGTATGACTGGGCTTGCTAGAACTGAGGCTCCCGTGAACAAGCCCGTTCGGTGAAACGTACGTAGGGACTGACGTCATCAAAGGACGACGTACGGCCACGCCCCTTTTGGATTTCGGGCGACCGCAGCACCGCTATCGTGAGGACACATACGTGAGGCGAGGGGAAAGTGGGAGCGGACCGAGCCGTTGTGCAGAGCTGACAAACTAAGCGCCGGTATCCAAAACTATTGGAGCGGCGATTGGTAAATATAACGGCAAAACTCTGCATAAACCTCTCCACGGTCATATTATTATCTTAAAACCTTTCTCTCCCCGCTTATCCCCCACTCCCTGCCCCACACCATATAACGGCACTTGATGTTAATTATCAAGAACATTTATGCATATATACTCCCGATATATGGTGGAAAGCACATTAGAGAAAGCAGGAGTAGTTTTTGATAAAAAAACTGAGGGTATCAGATCGGTAATTCGATTTGGCTGGAGTAGTGATTAATTAAACATTACTATAATCACATTTTCCACTAACGGCCATACCCATGCCGCCTTCCCCTTTCTCCCCCCTGCCTCTATAGTATATGCTATCAATTTAGGATTAATATCAGGGGTTATAATATTTATACCCCTGTACATGATTAAATACCTAATTGCACGAATTAAAGGAAAATAGATATATTCCTTTGATATATATTTCTGCTGATATCCCCATTATTCTCAATTACTTAATGCTGTCCTCATTTTATGCACGAAAATGAAAGCATAAAAAGGTGCACTTATTTTATTTATTTAATCAATTACACATGTTGCAAAATTATATGTGTTGCATATCCATGCTATACTTTGTCACAATTGATCCATTTGTTGCACACTATTTTTTCCACTTAGGTGATTCATTCATCTCTGAACTGATTAAACTTCAAATATACGTATGTAATTCCAAAATAGAGCTCCTTGTATTCTGGTGCTAGCAAGATACTTTTGCCATTCTTGTTATTATTGTTACTCTTGCTATTCTGCTATATTTAATATTCATGCATTTGCCTAAACACTTTATATTTTGTTACAATCAATATACCGACTGTACACCATTTTTCCATCTAGGTGGTTCATTTATTTCTGAACTGATATACTGTAAGTTCAAATATATGCATGAAATCCTAAAGCAGAGCTCCTTAAATTCTGGTGCTGATAAGGTGCTCTTGCTATTCTTGCTATTTCTGTTATCGTTTGGTATTACTGTTATATTTGATATTTGTGCAGGTATTCAAATACAATATTAAGTATGAATTATTCATACAATTAAATGTATTGAGGACCATTCCTGTTATAAATCTACAAGTTAGTGTTCTGTCTCTAATTGCAGAATTGCTATAACCCCTATAAGGCTGATTTACTAAGTGACTACATCTGTAGATTGTTTGGTGGAAAACCGTTGTTGCAACCTTGTTTCCTTTATATTTTTTATGTGACAATCAACTGAATTTGCAGATTTTCTGCTGGAGTATTTTTCTGCAACATTGTTTTCTTTATATCTTTATGTGAGAGATTGGGAACTCCCTGCCAATAAGTATTCCTTCTAGATACTCTAGATATTCACGATTTTGTGAGATCACTATGACATGCCACCCCTGTATAAATATCTCATCCTAATCACCATCATATTTTGATTGGCTAAGACTCAGGATTTAATGTATTCAGAAAGTATTTGATTTCTTGTATATGAAAAACACTGTATGTATGACATAGGAGAATAAGAGGAGAATAGTTACATCATGATATTGGTATGAATTAATGCATACAAATCATACATGTCTGATTACTCATCAGAACCTCATTCTCTCTCAGCACTCTCTCATCTGGCTGATAGCTGTGCTGGCAAGGGTTCTGCCCTCCCCAGCGTACATTTGGCTGTCACAACAGAAAGTAGAAGTGCTCTCTTCTTCCTTCTGCCCTAATTCTGAGTGGAAGTAGACCAAATAATTCATGATCCCTCCCAATCAAAACTGGTGATGGTTCTTCCTTCCAACACTCTCTCATCTGGAAAAGCCTGGTGCCAATTGATCCAGAGACGTATAACAGGCAGAGTACAGACAGCAGAAGTGGGTTCTCTCTTCCTTCATATGTCATCCTTATCATTCAAGGTCGTACTATCCTGAGAGTAGCCCGATCCTCTATCTCGGAAGCTGATAGGATAGACCTGGTTAGTACTTTGAAGGGGGACCGCTTAGGAATACCAGGCACTGTGGATATCACTAAGATGATCACCTATATCTTTATGTGAATACACTGGTGGGGCAGTTCTAATCTGCTCACTTCTATTCATCTATATTTCACCTTTCTCTTCTCTATTTCTATGTTGAATAGATATTTAAATACGTTTGGACCATTTAGGTCGATATTTTAATGGAATAGAATAAAAGCTAAGTTTTAGAACTATCATCACATCATTTCACTATACATTGCGTAATCATTATTATTATTTTCAAATAAGAGTGCTCCCGAAAAGGATTTCTTTTGTCTTGTCTTTCGTTGTTTTTGCTTGTAGTTGATCTACAAAAGTTTTTTGGGAGCACCACCAATAGATAGGTGTCCCAGAGGATTTGAACAGTGGCACCATTTATATTGGTTTTTTTCAGATATTTTTATATTCAAATGTGGCTTTACAGTACACAACTAGTGCGGAACTAACAAACCATTTTTCAAATGTAACTTTACCGAGATTATTCTCGGCTTCTAGTTCCAGCACAGTAACGGACTGCTTTTTCCGTACAAGTGAATGATTTCATCTAAAACCTATTACTAAACCCATGTCTCAACTCGCAACCCCAGCCCAAGAAATGAGTAACTTCAATCTTAAGAATGAATTAAATAACAAACGTCTGATGGATGATATCGACAGTATATTTCCTAACCAAATAGCTCAATTAGCTGTGGATCCTAATTGGGAAGATGACCTCTTCCAATTAAAGAGGACTTTACAAAAACGTATAAGAATTAACTGGGACCTCATTAGTTTGGAGCAGTATAACAAACAAAAAATCACACCACGGGGCCTAAGGCCCAAGCTTTTTCCCTCCTTTGAGTTAAGCACTGAGAACCTACGCAAGGAGTGGGAAAACAGTCTGTTAAAATGCTCACAGGAACTCATGGCCATTCTTATTAAACACGACCATCTAAGATTAGAGGAATGCACCAAAGAAATCGATCAAATCGGCCTTAAATTGGAGCAATGGGAACAGAATACGGGATTTCAAAATACATTTGGGAGAATTAAAAAAGAATTGGAGTCCTATGAGGATGTGATTATTGAGAGGAAAAAATCTAAATTCTCTAGGGACAAGAGGGATTTCCTCACTGGGAATATATTCAAGTGGACACAGAACGTTAAAAGACAACCAAACAAGAGAGAACCACAGAGATCTGATCAAACACCGTCATCCTCTGAGATAGAACTCTCTGATACTGAAGATATTGACTCTAGAGAGATCTATAATCAAAAACGGGGTACCAACTCCCGGACTACAGCTTCCTCCTTATCCAACTCTTTTTTAGAGGACATCAGGGGTACCTTCCGTGGACGCCCCGACGAACCAAAACGAGACGGGGCAAAAGGCAGAAGGGGAAGAGAAAGATGGAAGTCTCCCCAACCACACCGATACCCGTCCAGGTGGAGGAAATAAACCATCCTACTGAGTCAACAACTAAACTCAAAATTATTAACCTATCATCCCATATACTGACCCCTGATCAGATCTCAGTACTTGAAAAGGGTCTCTCATTTTCACCTACATCTGCGTTCGACCCATTTAAATGGGAAACCAATTTAAGACTTTTTGGTCGAAAGTTGTTGCTAACTAAATTCTTCAATCAAAGAAGGGGTGAGGCAACAACTACTCCCATGGAGACACTATCACAACAAGATTCAGAAGCAATTAGGATCCTGGAAGAATTGGCTGATGAACAGGCAGAACTTCAAGATGATATAGATCCACGGAATACCCGACCCATTTGTAAAAAGAAATCTACATTCTTTCCAGGAGATCATACATGTCCAGAAATGAAAATATTTCTCAACTTGGTCTCTAGGGACTTTGACAAATTATACCAGAAACAGAAACATCATCGGAAAATTGGCAACCTGACCCATGCACAGAAGCAGGCCCTCAAACAAATCCGTAGCTGGGATGACATTCTAATCAAGCCTTCAGATAAGGGTGGGAATATTGTTATCTGGCCAACGAACCTTTATCTGAGGGAGGCCAATCGTCAACTGAGTGACACCTCATGTTACAAAACTACCTTATTCGACCCTACTCAAAATTTTCTTACAAAATACAAGA
Source organism: Pseudophryne corroboree (assembly GCF_028390025.1). NCBI lineage: Eukaryota > Metazoa > Chordata > Amphibia > Anura > Myobatrachidae > Pseudophryne > Pseudophryne corroboree. The sequence continues at coordinate 225,086,026 of NC_086444.1, read as the reverse complement.
GGATAATAGATAGACAACTACAAGAGGGAACCATCACAAAAGGAGAATGGGAATATTTGGCCACGCCACATCCCCGAACACCAACCTTCTACTTACTGCCTAAAGTACATAAAAATGTCAAAAATCCCCCTGGAAGGCCCATTATATCAGGCAATGGGGGCCTTCTAGAGAAAGCTAGTTGCTTTCTGGATGTGCATCTGAGACATCATGTCCTGACCTTACCCTCGTACGTCAAAGATACCACTGATGTACTGAGGAAGGTCCATGATGTACATCTGGAGGAATCATACATCTTGGTAAGCCTCGATGTCGAGGCTCTCTACACCTCCATAAAACACGACTTGGGGGTTATGGCAGTAAGATACTTTCTTTCCATCGAAGGAATTGGTGAATTCCAGGAATTTCTGTTGGAACTTCTGGAGTTTGTGTTATATCACAATTACTTCTTGTTCAACAATCATTTCCATATTCAATTAAGGGGGACTGCAATGGGGGCGGCTTGTGCCCCCACATATGCAAACCTGTTTTTGGGTTGGTGGGAGCGAGAATTTGTCTTTAACGATAACCAAGAATGTTATACCAACCATATCATTACATGGATGCGCTTTATAGACGACATCTTCATGATATGGGATGGCCCTGAAACCAAGTTGGAAGAATACATCCAAACTCTCAATACTAATGACATCAATTTGAAATTCACGTATACCAGTAGCCGAGAAAGCATTTCATTCTTAGACCTTAGGATTTATCGGGATGACAATAATAAAATTGCCACGGAGATCTTTAGGAAAGAAACATCAACCAACAGTCTTCTCCACTCCTCCAGTGCACACTTCCCGCCAACCATCAGGAATATCCCGAAGGGTGAATTCCTCCGGCTTAAACGGAATTGTTCGGATGAACAAAGCTTCCGCTTGAAGTGTGCAGATCTAAGGAATCGACTCAAAGAACGTGGTTACAGTAATCGCTTGATTAAGAAAGCTAACTATGAAGTGAGCAAGGTACAACGCGAATCCTTGATTTTTTCAGATCAAAATCGTCCAGAAACAAAAAAGAAAATAGGGGTCATGAGATTCATAGGTGACTTCTGTGCCAATTGGAAAGAGGCGAGCCAGATTCTACAAAATCATTGGCACATATTACAAATGGATCAGGATTTGTCTGAACGTATAGGGAATAGGGTTAACATGAGCTGGCGACGAGCACCTAACCTTAGAGATCAATTAGTGAAAAGTCATTTCTCACAACCATCTGGATCTCGTACCCCCTTAAAGGGCAGTTACCCGTGTGGAAACTGCAAGGCCTGTCCCTATATCCTTAATCAAGTGACCATTATGGACAGGTACAATCAATCCATTCAAATCAAGGATTATTTCAACTGCAGAACAGAAAATGTAATTTACTGTATCACATGTCCCTGTGACTTGAAATATGTGGGCATGACCTCACGTATGCTCAAAGTTAGAGCTTTGGAACACATAGGTAACATCCGCAATGCCAGATCAGATGCATCCAAATTTAAGACTCTGACTACTGTTGCCAAACATTTCCTTCAAGTTCATGGGAGTAGAACGCAAGACCTACGCATCTTCGGCCTAGAACATCTCAAAATGGGTCTAAGAGGAGGAGACATAATGAACACACTACAGAGAAAAGAGTCAGAGTGGATCTTTAAGTTACATTCCCTGATACCGCGAGGCCTAAATGAAAATATAAACTTTGGTGTGTTTCTCGAATAAATCTCTCCTGGCATAAGACTCCATTAGAAGGAAAGAGATATACACATATTTCTTCAGGAACAAAACAAACAAGGTCATATATATAAAATTCTGCTATGTCTTAAACACAAAAAAACCTTTCCTAATCTCCTCCCTCCCACACAACTTATCTCTTCACACACATCAGATTTTTCCTTATCCAACATTCATATTTTGACACATATTTTAGATATTCTTGTTAGATTTAATGACTCACACTATATTTTGGTGCTCAAAAGTACTAAAAATGCTTTAAATAATAGTAATAACAAAATATTACACAAAAAATAATTTTGTGCTTTCACACTTTTCACACCTATTTCCTTACCTCATCTCCTCTTCACTTCTCCAGCACACAGCATTAATATTAATAATATTAAACTACACACAACCAAAACAATTCTTTAATAACATAATTTCCACACTTTTTGTTCCTATTTTCATTGTCTCAACACATTTTCTCACCCAATAAATAACTTAGGAATACAAATTACCCAATCTATTCACAACTAATCACTTACTAACATTTTTCTTCTTTCTTCTTTTTTCCCCCTGCTTCATAATTTCTTCTCCTTTTGAAAGATATTTTGTTCATGTGCCCAACCAATTTCACCAATAATAATATATAAATAAAATAAAGTAAAATATCACACAATGATTCACACAAAATAGAAAATTATAAAAATACATATGGTCAATTGTCATATCATTTCATAGAGACTCCTATGTAAGGACCTTTATAGTTCCAACATCTTTCCTCAAAATTGGTTTAGACTGCAGTTTCATATATGTATCTCATATATATATATATATAACATCCATATCGTATTCTAAAAACTACTTCCAAGATTGCTCTACTATACCACTCACTCATCTTATTATCACTTCATCTTATTTCATTTTTACTTTTTACTTTGAGTATTATTTATTTTATTTTAACATCATATTGAATGAAACTCCGCTTATGTAAGTCCTACATGGCGGGATATCTAGGTTTCATTAAGACTCATTGGCCAATATCACTAAATCTAACAATTAAGGAAACAACTCAGATTTTGGATCCATTTAAACAGCTCAAACTCAATGCCAACTGATTGTACTATTTCGGCATTGAGAGGACTGTTTATCGTCTCAGACTATACTAAATATGAAGAGCACATTTGCTTTAAACTTTCACAATTATAGCTAATTAGCCGTTTGCTATATAAAGGTATGACTGGGCTTGCTAGAACTGAGGCTCCCGTGAACAAGCCCGTTCGGTGAAACGTACGTAGGGACTGACGTCATCAAAGGACGTCGTACGGCCACGCCCCTTTTGGATTTCGGGCGACCGCAGCACCGCTATCGTGAGGACACATACGTGAGGCGAGGGGAAAGTGGGAGCGGACCGAGCCGTTGTGCAGAGCTGACAAACTAAGCGCCGGTATCCAAAACTATTGGAGCGGCGATTGGTAAATATAACGGCAAAACTCTGCATAAACCTCTCCACGGTCATATTATTATCTTAAAACCTTTCTCTCCCCGCTTATCCCCCACTCCCTGCCCCACACCATATAACGGCACTTGATGTTAATTATCAAGAACATTTATGCATATATACTCCCGATATATGGTGGAAAGCACATTAGAGAAAGCAGGAGTAGTTTTTGATAAAAAAACTGAGGGTATCAGATCGGTAATTCGATTTGGCTGGAGTAGTGATTAATTAAACATTACTATAATCACATTTTCCACTAACGGCCATACCCATGCCGCCTTCCCCTTTCTCCCCCCTGCCTCTATAGTATATGCTATCAATTTAGGATTAATATCAGGGGTTATAATATTTATACCCCTGTACATGATTAAATACCTAATTGCACGAATTAAAGGAAAATAGATATATTCCTTTGATATATATTTCTGCTGATATCCCCATTATTCTCAATTACTTAATGCTGTCCTCATTTTATGCACGAAAATGAAAGCATAAAAAGGTGCACTTATTTTATTTATTTAATCAATTACACATGTTGCAAAATTATATGTGTTGCATATCCATGCTATACTTTGTCACAATTGATCCATTTGTTGCACACTATTTTTTCCACTTAGGTGATTCATTCATCTCTGAACTGATTAAACTTCAAATATACGTATGTAATTCCAAAATAGAGCTCCTTGTATTCTGGTGCTAGCAAGATACTTTTGCCATTCTTGTTATTATTGTTACTCTTGCTATTCTGCTATATTTAATATTCATGCATTTGCCTAAACACTTTATATTTTGTTACAATCAATATACCGACTGTACACCATTTTTCCATCTAGGTGGTTCATTTATTTCTGAACTGATATACTGTAAGTTCAAATATATGCATGAAATCCTAAAGCAGAGCTCCTTAAATTCTGGTGCTGATAAGGTGCTCTTGCTATTCTTGCTATTTCTGTTATCGTTTGGTATTACTGTTATATTTGATATTTGTGCAGGTATTCAAATACAATATTAAGTATGAATTATTCATACAATTAAATGTATTGAGGACCATTCCTGTTATAAATCTACAAGTTAGTGTTCTGTCTCTAATTGCAGAATTGCTATAACCCCTATAAGGCTGATTTACTAAGTGACTACATCTGTAGATTGTTTGGTGGAAAACCGTTGTTGCAACCTTGTTTCCTTTATATTTTTTATGTGACAATCAACTGAATTTGCAGATTTTCTGCTGGAGTATTTTTCTGCAACATTGTTTTCTTTATATCTTTATGTGAGAGATTGGGAACTCCCTGCCAATAAGTATTCCTTCTAGATACTCTAGATATTCACGATTTTGTGAGATCACTATGACATGCCACCCCTGTATAAATATCTCATCCTAATCACCATCATATTTTGATTGGCTAAGACTCAGGATTTAATGTATTCAGAAAGTATTTGATTTCTTGTATATGAAAAACACTGTATGTATGACATAGGAGAATAAGAGGAGAATAGTTACATCATGATATTGGTATGAATTAATGCATACAAATCATACATGTCTGATTACTCATCAGAACCTCATTCTCTCTCAGCACTCTCTCATCTGGCTGATAGCTGTGCTGGCAAGGGTTCTGCCCTCCCCAGCGTACATTTGGCTGTCACAACAGAAAGTAGAAGTGCTCTCTTCTTCCTTCTGCCCTAATTCTGAGTGGAAGTAGACCAAATAATTCATGATCCCTCCCAATCAAAACTGGTGATGGTTCTTCCTTCCAACACTCTCTCATCTGGAAAAGCCTGGTGCCAATTGATCCAGAGACGTATAACAGGCAGAGTACAGACAGCAGAAGTGGGTTCTCTCTTCCTTCATATGTCATCCTTATCATTCAAGGTCGTACTATCCTGAGAGTAGCCCGATCCTCTATCTCGGAAGCTGATAGGATAGACCTGGTTAGTACTTTGAAGGGGGACCGCTTAGGAATACCAGGCACTGTGGATATCACTAAGATGATCACCTATATCTTTATGTGAATACACTGGTGGGGCAGTTCTAATCTGCTCACTTCTATTCATCTATATTTCACCTTTCTCTTCTCTATTTCTATGTTGAATAGATATTTAAATACGTTTGGACCATTTAGGTCGATATTTTAATGGAATAGAATAAAAGCTAAGTTTTAGAACTATCATCACATCATTTCACTATACATTGCGTAATCATTATTATTATTTTCAAATAAGAGTGCTCCCGAAAAGGATTTCTTTTGTCTTGTCTTTCGTTGTTTTTGCTTGTAGTTGATCTACAAAAGTTTTTTGGGAGCACCACCAATAGATAGGTGTCCCAGAGGATTTGAACAGTGGCACCATTTATATTGGTTTTTTTCAGATATTTTTATATTCAAATGTGGCTTTACAGTACACAACTAGTGCGGAACTAACAAACCATTTTTCAAATGTAACTTTACCGAGATTATTCTCGGCTTCTAGTTCCAGCACAGTAACGGACTGCTTTTTCCGTACAAGTGAATGATTTCATCTAAAACCTATTACTAAACCCATGTCTCAACTCGCAACCCCAGCCCAAGAAATGAGTAACTTCAATCTTAAGAATGAATTAAATAACAAACGTCTGATGGATGATATCGACAGTATATTTCCTAACCAAATAGCTCAATTAGCTGTGGATCCTAATTGGGAAGATGACCTCTTCCAATTAAAGAGGACTTTACAAAAACGTATAAGAATTAACTGGGACCTCATTAGTTTGGAGCAGTATAACAAACAAAAAATCACACCACGGGGCCTAAGGCCCAAGCTTTTTCCCTCCTTTGAGTTAAGCACTGAGAACCTACGCAAGGAGTGGGAAAACAGTCTGTTAAAATGCTCACAGGAACTCATGGCCATTCTTATTAAACACGACCATCTAAGATTAGAGGAATGCACCAAAGAAATCGATCAAATCGGCCTTAAATTGGAGCAATGGGAACAGAATACGGGATTTCAAAATACATTTGGGAGAATTAAAAAAGAATTGGAGTCCTATGAGGATGTGATTATTGAGAGGAAAAAATCTAAATTCTCTAGGGACAAGAGGGATTTCCTCACTGGGAATATATTCAAGTGGACACAGAACGTTAAAAGACAACCAAACAAGAGAGAACCACAGAGATCTGATCAAACACCGTCATCCTCTGAGATAGAACTCTCTGATACTGAAGATATTGACTCTAGAGAGATCTATAATCAAAAACGGGGTACCAACTCCCGGACTACAGCTTCCTCCTTATCCAACTCTTTTTTAGAGGACATCAGGGGTACCTTCCGTGGACGCCCCGACGAACCAAAACGAGACGGGGCAAAAGGCAGAAGGGGAAGAGAAAGATGGAAGTCTCCCCAACCACACCGATACCCGTCCAGGTGGAGGAAATAAACCATCCTACTGAGTCAACAACTAAACTCAAAATTATTAACCTATCATCCCATATACTGACCCCTGATCAGATCTCAGTACTTGAAAAGGGTCTCTCATTTTCACCTACATCTGCGTTCGACCCATTTAAATGGGAAACCAATTTAAGACTTTTTGGTCGAAAGTTGTTGCTAACTAAATTCTTCAATCAAAGAAGGGGTGAGGCAACAACTACTCCCATGGAGACACTATCACAACAAGATTCAGAAGCAATTAGGATCCTGGAAGAATTGGCTGATGAACAGGCAGAACTTCAAGATGATATAGATCCACGGAATACCCGACCCATTTGTAAAAAGAAATCTACATTCTTTCCAGGAGATCATACATGTCCAGAAATGAAAATATTTCTCAACTTGGTCTCTAGGGACTTTGACAAATTATACCAGAAACAGAAACATCATCGGAAAATTGGCAACCTGACCCATGCACAGAAGCAGGCCCTCAAACAAATCCGTAGCTGGGATGACATTCTAATCAAGCCTTCAGATAAGGGTGGGAATATTGTTATCTGGCCAACGAACCTTTATCTGAGGGAGGCCAATCGTCAACTGAGTGACACCTCATGTTACAAAACTACCTTATTCGACCCTACTCAAAATTTTCTTACAAAATACAAGAGGATAATAGATAGACAACTACAAGAGGGAACCATCACAAAAGGAGAATGGGAATATTTGGCCACGCCACATCCCCGAACACCAACCTTCTACTTACTGCCTAAAGTACATAAAAATGTCAAAAATCCCCCTGGAAGGCCCATTATATCAGGCAATGGGGGCCTTCTAGAGAAAGCTAGTTGCTTTCTGGATGTGCATCTGAGACATCATGTCCTGACCTTACCCTCGTACGTCAAAGATACCACTGATGTACTGAGGAAGGTCCATGATGTACATCTGGAGGAATCATACATCTTGGTAAGCCTCGATGTCGAGGCTCTCTACACCTCCATAAAACACGACTTGGGGGTTATGGCAGTAAGATACTTTCTTTCCATCGAAGGAATTGGTGAATTCCAGGAATTTCTGTTGGAACTTCTGGAGTTTGTGTTATATCACAATTACTTCTTGTTCAACAATCATTTCCATATTCAATTAAGGGGGACTGCAATGGGGGCGGCTTGTGCCCCCACATATGCAAACCTGTTTTTGGGTTGGTGGGAGCGAGAATTTGTCTTTAACGATAACCAAGAATGTTATACCAACCATATCATTACATGGATGCGCTTTATAGACGACATCTTCATGATATGGGATGGCCCTGAAACCAAGTTGGAAGAATACATCCAAACTCTCAATACTAATGACATCAATTTGAAATTCACGTATACCAGTAGCCGAGAAAGCATTTCATTCTTAGACCTTAGGATTTATCGGGATGACAATAATAAAATTGCCACGGAGATCTTTAGGAAAGAAACATCAACCAACAGTCTTCTCCACTCCTCCAGTGCACACTTCCCGCCAACCATCAGGAATATCCCGAAGGGTGAATTCCTCCGGCTTAAACGGAATTGTTCGGATGAACAAAGCTTCCGCTTGAAGTGTGCAGATCTAAGGAATCGACTCAAAGAACGTGGTTACAGTAATCGCTTGATTAAGAAAGCTAACTATGAAGTGAGCAAGGTACAACGCGAATCCTTGATTTTTTCAGATCAAAATCGTCCAGAAACAAAAAAGGAAATAGGGGTCATGAGATTCATAGGTGACTTCTGTGCCAATTGGAAAGAGGCGAGCCAGATTCTACAAAATCATTGGCACATATTACAAATGGATCAGGATTTGTCTGAACGTATAGGGAATAGGGTTAACATGAGCTGGCGACGAGCACCTAACCTTAGAGATCAATTAGTGAAAAGTCATTTCTCACAACCATCTGGATCTCGTACCCCCTTAAAGGGCAGTTACCCGTGTGGAAACTGCAAGGCCTGTCCCTATATCCTTAATCAAGTGACCATTATGGACAGGTACAATCAATCCATTCAAATCAAGGATTATTTCAACTGCAGAACAGAAAATGTAATTTACTGTATCACATGTCCCTGTGACTTGAAATATGTGGGCATGACCTCACGTATGCTCAAAGTTAGAGCTTTGGAACACATAGGTAACATCCGCAATGCCAGATCAGATGCATCCAAATTTAAGACTCTGACTACTGTTGCCAAACATTTCCTTCAAGTTCATGGGAGTAGAACGCAAGACCTACGCATCTTCGGCCTAGAACATCTCAAAATGGGTCTAAGAGGAGGAGACATAATGAACACACTACAGAGAAAAGAGTCAGAGTGGATCTTTAAGTTACATTCCCTGATACCGCGAGGCCTAAATGAAAATATAAACTTTGGTGTGTTTCTCGAATAAATCTCTCCTGGCATAAGACTCCATTAGAAGGAAAGAGATATACACATATTTCTTCAGGAACAAAACAAACAAGGTCATATATATAAAATTCTGCTATGTCTTAAACACAAAAAAACCTTTCCTAATCTCCTCCCTCCCACACAACTTATCTCTTCACACACATCAGATTTTTCCTTATCCAACATTCATATTTTGACACATATTTTAGATATTCTTGTTAGATTTAATGACTCACACTATATTTTGGTGCTCAAAAGTACTAAAAATGCTTTAAATAATAGTAATAACAAAATATTACACAAAAAATAATTTTGTGCTTTCACACTTTTCACACCTATTTCCTTACCTCATCTCCTCTTCACTTCTCCAGCACACAGCATTAATATTAATAATATTAAACTACACACAACCAAAACAATTCTTTAATAACATAATTTCCACACTTTTTGTTCCTATTTTCATTGTCTCAACACATTTTCTCACCCAATAAATAACTTAGGAATACAAATTACCCAATCTATTCACAACTAATCACTTACTAACATTTTTCTTCTTTCTTCTTTTTTCCCCCTGCTTCATAATTTCTTCTCCTTTTGAAAGATATTTTGTTCATGTGCCCAACCAATTTCACCAATAATAATATATAAATAAAATAAAGTAAAATATCACACAATGATTCACACAAAATAGAAAATTATAAAAATACATATGGTCAATTGTCATATCATTTCATAGAGACTCCTATGTAAGGACCTTTATAGTTCCAACATCTTTCCTCAAAATTGGTTTAGACTGCAGTTTCATATATGTATCTCATATATATATATATATAACATCCATATCGTATTCTAAAAACTACTTCCAAGATTGCTCTACTATACCACTCACTCATCTTATTATCACTTCATCTTATTTCATTTTTACTTTTTACTTTGAGTATTATTTATTTTATTTTAACATCATATTGAATGAAACTCCGCTTATGTAAGTCCTACATGGCGGGATATCTAGGTTTCATTAAGACTCATTGGCCAATATCACTAAATCTAACAATTAAGGAAACAACTCAGATTTTGGATCCATTTAAACAGCTCAAACTCAATGCCAACTGATTGTACTATTTCGGCATTGAGAGGACTGTTTATCGTCTCAGACTATACTAAATATGAAGAGCACATTTGCTTTAAACTTTCACAATTATAGCTAATTAGCCGTTTGCTATATAAAGGTATGACTGGGCTTGCTAGAACTGAGGCTCCCGTGAACAAGCCCGTTCGGTGAAACGTACGTAGGGACTGACGTCATCAAAGGACGTCGTACGGCCACGCCCCTTTTGGATTTCGGGCGACCGCAGCACCGCTATCGTGAGGACACATACGTGAGGCGAGGGGAAAGTGGGAGCGGACCGAGCCGTTGTGCAGAGCTGACAAACTAAGCGCCGGTATCCAAAACTATTGGAGCGGCGATTGGTAAATATAACGGCAAAACTCTGCATAAACCTCTCCACGGTCATATTATTATCTTAAAACCTTTCTCTCCCCGCTTATCCCCCACTCCCTGCCCCACACCATATAACGGCACTTGATGTTAATTATCAAGAACATTTATGCATATATACTCCCGATATATGGTGGAAAGCACATTAGAGAAAGCAGGAGTAGTTTTTGATAAAAAAACTGAGGGTATCAGATCGGTAATTCGATTTGGCTGGAGTAGTGATTAATTAAACATTACTATAATCACATTTTCCACTAACGGCCATACCCATGCCGCCTTCCCCTTTCTCCCCCCTGCCTCTATAGTATATGCTATCAATTTAGGATTAATATCAGGGGTTATAATATTTATACCCCTGTACATGATTAAATACCTAATTGCACGAATTAAAGGAAAATAGATATATTCCTTTGATATATATTTCTGCTGATATCCCCATTATTCTCAATTACTTAATGCTGTCCTCATTTTATGCACGAAAATGAAAGCATAAAAAGGTGCACTTATTTTATTTATTTAATCAATTACACATGTTGCAAAATTATATGTGTTGCATATCCATGCTATACTTTGTCACAATTGATCCATTTGTTGCACACTATTTTTTCCACTTAGGTGATTCATTCATCTCTGAACTGATTAAACTTCAAATATACGTATGTAATTCCAAAATAGAGCTCCTTGTATTCTGGTGCTAGCAAGATACTTTTGCCATTCTTGTTATTATTGTTACTCTTGCTATTCTGCTATATTTAATATTCATGCATTTGCCTAAACACTTTATATTTTGTTACAATCAATATACCGACTGTACACCATTTTTCCATCTAGGTGGTTCATTTATTTCTGAACTGATATACTGTAAGTTCAAATATATGCATGAAATCCTAAAGCAGAGCTCCTTAAATTCTGGTGCTGATAAGGTGCTCTTGCTATTCTTGCTATTTCTGTTATCGTTTGGTATTACTGTTATATTTGATATTTGTGCAGGTATTCAAATACAATATTAAGTATGAATTATTCATACAATTAAATGTATTGAGGACCATTCCTGTTATAAATCTACAAGTTAGTGTTCTGTCTCTAATTGCAGAATTGCTATAACCCCTATAAGGCTGATTTACTAAGTGACTACATCTGTAGATTGTTTGGTGGAAAACCGTTGTTGCAACCTTGTTTCCTTTATATTTTTTATGTGACAATCAACTGAATTTGCAGATTTTCTGCTGGAGTATTTTTCTGCAACATTGTTTTCTTTATATCTTTATGTGAGAGATTGGGAACTCCCTGCCAATAAGTATTCCTTCTAGATACTCTAGATATTCACGATTTTGTGAGATCACTATGACATGCCACCCCTGTATAAATATCTCATCCTAATCACCATCATATTTTGATTGGCTAAGACTCAGGATTTAATGTATTCAGAAAGTATTTGATTTCTTGTATATGAAAAACACTGTATGTATGACATAGGAGAATAAGAGGAGAATAGTTACATCATGATATTGGTATGAATTAATGCATACAAATCATACATGTCTGATTACTCATCAGAACCTCATTCTCTCTCAGCACTCTCTCATCTGGCTGATAGCTGTGCTGGCAAGGGTTCTGCCCTCCCCAGCGTACATTTGGCTGTCACAACAGAAAGTAGAAGTGCTCTCTTCTTCCTTCTGCCCTAATTCTGAGTGGAAGTAGACCAAATAATTCATGATCCCTCCCAATCAAAACTGGTGATGGTTCTTCCTTCCAACACTCTCTCATCTGGAAAAGCCTGGTGCCAATTGATCCAGAGACGTATAACAGGCAGAGTACAGACAGCAGAAGTGGGTTCTCTCTTCCTTCATATGTCATCCTTATCATTCAAGGTCGTACTATCCTGAGAGTAGCCCGATCCTCTATCTCGGAAGCTGATAGGATAGACCTGGTTAGTACTTTGAAGGGGGACCGCTTAGGAATACCAGGCACTGTGGATATCACTAAGATGATCACCTATATCTTTATGTGAATACACTGGTGGGGCAGTTCTAATCTGCTCACTTCTATTCATCTATATTTCACCTTTCTCTTCTCTATTTCTATGTTGAATAGATATTTAAATACGTTTGGACCATTTAGGTCGATATTTTAATGGAATAGAATAAAAGCTAAGTTTTAGAACTATCATCACATCATTTCACTATACATTGCGTAATCATTATTATTATTTTCAAATAAGAGTGCTCCCGAAAAGGATTTCTTTTGTCTTGTCTTTCGTTGTTTTTGCTTGTAGTTGATCTACAAAAGTTTTTTGGGAGCACCACCAATAGATAGGTGTCCCAGAGGATTTGAACAGTGGCACCATTTATATTGGTTTTTTTCAGATATTTTTATATTCAAATGTGGCTTTACAGTACACAACTAGTGCGGAACTAACAAACCATTTTTCAAATGTAACTTTACCGAGATTATTCTCGGCTTCTAGTTCCAGCACAGTAACGGACTGCTTTTTCCGTACAAGTGAATGATTTCATCTAAAACCTATTACTAAACCCATGTCTCAACTCGCAACCCCAGCCCAAGAAATGAGTAACTTCAATCTTAAGAATGAATTAAATAACAAACGTCTGATGGATGATATCGACAGTATATTTCCTAACCAAATAGCTCAATTAGCTGTGGATCCTAATTGGGAAGATGACCTCTTCCAATTAAAGAGGACTTTACAAAAACGTATAAGAATTAACTGGGACCTCATTAGTTTGGAGCAGTATAACAAACAAAAAATCACACCACGGGGCCTAAGGCCCAAGCTTTTTCCCTCCTTTGAGTTAAGCACTGAGAACCTACGCAAGGAGTGGGAAAACAGTCTGTTAAAATGCTCACAGGAACTCATGGCCATTCTTATTAAACACGACCATCTAAGATTAGAGGAATGCACCAAAGAAATCGATCAAATCGGCCTTAAATTGGAGCAATGGGAACAGAATACGGGATTTCAAAATACATTTGGGAGAATTAAAAAAGAATTGGAGTCCTATGAGGATGTGATTATTGAGAGGAAAAAATCTAAATTCTCTAGGGACAAGAGGGATTTCCTCACTGGGAATATATTCAAGTGGACACAGAACGTTAAAAGACAACCAAACAAGAGAGAACCACAGAGATCTGATCAAACACCGTCATCCTCTGAGATAGAACTCTCTGATACTGAAGATATTGACTCTAGAGAGATCTATAATCAAAAACGGGGTACCAACTCCCGGACTACAGCTTCCTCCTTATCCAACTCTTTTTTAGAGGACATCAGGGGTACCTTCCGTGGACGCCCCGACGAACCAAAACGAGACGGGGCAAAAGGCAGAAGGGGAAGAGAAAGATGGAAGTCTCCCCAACCACACCGATACCCGTCCAGGTGGAGGAAATAAACCATCCTACTGAGTCAACAACTAAACTCAAAATTATTAACCTATCATCCCATATACTGACCCCTGATCAGATCTCAGTACTTGAAAAGGGTCTCTCATTTTCACCTACATCTGCGTTCGACCCATTTAAATGGGAAACCAATTTAAGACTTTTTGGTCGAAAGTTGTTGCTAACTAAATTCTTCAATCAAAGAAGGGGTGAGGCAACAACTACTCCCATGGAGACACTATCACAACAAGATTCAGAAGCAATTAGGATCCTGGAAGAATTGGCTGATGAACAGGCAGAACTTCAAGATGATATAGATCCACGGAATACCCGACCCATTTGTAAAAAGAAATCTACATTCTTTCCAGGAGATCATACATGTCCAGAAATGAAAATATTTCTCAACTTGGTCTCTAGGGACTTTGACAAATTATACCAGAAACAGAAACATCATCGGAAAATTGGCAACCTGACCCATGCACAGAAGCAGGCCCTCAAACAAATCCGTAGCTGGGATGACATTCTAATCAAGCCTTCAGATAAGGGTGGGAATATTGTTATCTGGCCAACGAACCTTTATCTGAGGGAGGCCAATCGTCAACTGAGTGACACCTCATGTTACAAAACTACCTTATTCGACCCTACTCAAAATTTTCTTACAAAATACAAGAGGATAATAGATAGACAACTACAAGAGGGAACCATCACAAAAGGAGAATGGGAATATTTGGCCACGCCACATCCCCGAACACCAACCTTCTACTTACTGCCTAAAGTACATAAAAATGTCAAAAATCCCCCTGGAAGGCCCATTATATCAGGCAATGGGGGCCTTCTAGAGAAAGCTAGTTGCTTTCTGGATGTGCATCTGAGACATCATGTCCTGACCTTACCCTCGTACGTCAAAGATACCACTGATGTACTGAGGAAGGTCCATGATGTACATCTGGAGGAATCATACATCTTGGTAAGCCTCGATGTCGAGGCTCTCTACACCTCCATAAAACACGACTTGGGGGTTATGGCAGTAAGATACTTTCTTTCCATCGAAGGAATTGGTGAATTCCAGGAATTTCTGTTGGAACTTCTGGAGTTTGTGTTATATCACAATTACTTCTTGTTCAACAATCATTTCCATATTCAATTAAGGGGGACTGCAATGGGGGCGGCTTGTGCCCCCACATATGCAAACCTGTTTTTGGGTTGGTGGGAGCGAGAATTTGTCTTTAACGATAACCAAGAATGTTATACCAACCATATCATTACATGGATGCGCTTTATAGACGACATCTTCATGATATGGGATGGCCCTGAAACCAAGTTGGAAGAATACATCCAAACTCTCAATACTAATGACATCAATTTGAAATTCACGTATACCAGTAGCCGAGAAAGCATTTCATTCTTAGACCTTAGGATTTATCGGGATGACAATAATAAAATTGCCACGGAGATCTTTAGGAAAGAAACATCAACCAACAGTCTTCTCCACTCCTCCAGTGCACACTTCCCGCCAACCATCAGGAATATCCCGAAGGGTGAATTCCTCCGGCTTAAACGGAATTGTTCGGATGAACAAAGCTTCCGCTTGAAGTGTGCAGATCTAAGGAATCGACTCAAAGAACGTGGTTACAGTAATCGCTTGATTAAGAAAGCTAACTATGAAGTGAGCAAGGTACAACGCGAATCCTTGAATTTTTCAGATCAAAATCGTCCAGAAACAAAAAAGGAAATAGGGGTCATGAGATTCATAGGTGACTTCTGTGCCAATTGGAAAGAGGCGAGCCAGATTCTACAAAATCATTGGCACATATTACAAATGGATCAGGATTTGTCTGACCGTATAGGGAATAGGGTTAACATGAGCTGGCGACGAGCACCTAACCTTAGAGATCAATTAGTGAAAAGTCATTTCTCACAACCATCTGGATCTCGTACCCCCTTAAAGGGCAGTTACCCGTGTGGAAACTGCAAGGCCTGTCCCTATATCCTTAATCAAGTGACCATTATGGACAGGTACAATCAATCCATTCAAATCAAGGATTATTTCAACTGCAGAACAGAAAATGTAATTTACTGTATCACATGTCCCTGTGACTTGAAATATGTGGGCATGACCTCACGTATGCTCAAAGTTAGAGCTTTGGAACACATAGGTAACATCCGCAATGCCAGATCAGATGCATCCAAATTTAAGACTCTGACTACTGTTGCCAAACATTTCCTTCAAGTTCATGGGAGTAGAACGCAAGACCTACGCATCTTCGGCCTAGAACATCTCAAAATGGGTCTAAGAGGAGGAGACATAATGAACACACTACAGAGAAAAGAGTCAGGGTGGATCTTTAAGTTACATTCCCTGATACCGCGAGGCCTAAATGAAAATATAAACTTTGGTGTGTTTCTCGAATAAATCTCTCCTGGCATAAGACTCCATTAGAAGGAAAGAGATATACACATATTTCTTCAGGAACAAAACAAACAAGGTCATATATATAAAATTCTGCTATGTCTTAAACACAAAAAAACCTTTCCTAATCTCCTCCCTCCCACACAACTTATCTCTTCACACACATCAGATTTTTCCTTATCCAACATTCATATTTTGACACATATTTTAGATATTCTTGTTAGATTTAATGACTCACACTATATTTTGGTGCTCAAAAGTACTAAAAATGCTTTAAATAATAGTAATAACAAAATATTACACAAAAAATAATTTTGTGCTTTCACACTTTTCACACCTATTTCCTTACCTCATCTCCTCTTCACTTCTCCAGCACACAGCATTAATATTAATAATATTAAACTACACACAACCAAAACAATTCTTTAATAACATCATTTCCACACTTTTTGTTCCTATTTTCATTGTCTCAACACATTTTCTCACCCAATAAATAACTTAGGAATACAAATTACCCAATCTATTCACAACTAATCACTTACTAACATTTTTCTTCTTTCTTCTTTTTTCCCCCTGCTTCATAATTTCTTCTCCTTTTGAAAGATATTTTGTTCATGTGCCCAACCAATTTCACCAATAATAATATATAAATAAAATAAAGTAAAATATCACACAATGGGGTAAATTTACTAAGATTCGTAATTTCCGAAAAAAGGTCAAAGTTCAATCACGAATGACATCGACAGTGTAAAACTGCAACTTTTTGAATTGATTACGATGGATTTACTAAGCTGTCGTATTCGGGTTTTTCTTTTCTTCCGATGTCGATGTCATTCGTGGTTTTTTACCTATTTTTACGGCAGTGATTAGCAAAACACTGCCGACTTTTTTTACAATCAATCTCGGCCGGATCTGTGTGATCCGTGCTGGGGTTTTTTTTTTTTTTTAATTAAACACTGTAAAATAATAAAAAAAAATGCGTGGGGTCCCCCCTCCTAAGCATAACCAGCCTCGGGCTCTTTGAGCCGATCCTGGTTGCAAAAATATGGGGGAAAAAATGACAGGGGTTCCCCCATATTTAAGCAACCAGCATCGGGCTCTGCGCCTGGTCCTGGTCCCAAAAATACGGGGGACAAAAAGAGTAGGGGTCCCCCGTATTTTTAAAACCAGCACCGGGCTCCACTAGCTGGACAGATAATGCCACAGCCGGGGGTCACTTTTATATAGTGCCCTGCGGCCGTGGCATCAAAAATCCAACTAGTCACCCCTGGCCGGGGTACCCTGGGGGAGTGGGGACCCCTTCAATCAAGGGGTCCCCCCCCCCAGCCACCCAAGGGCCAGGGGTGAAGCCCGAGGCTGTCCCCCCCCATCCAATGGGCTGCGGATGGGGAGGCTGATAGCCTTTGTTGTAAAAGAAAAGATATTGTTTTTAGTAGCAGTACTACAAGGCCCAGCAAGCCTCCCCCGCATGCTGGTACTTGGAGAACCACAAGTACCAGCATGCGACGGAAAAACGGGCCCGCTGGTACCTGTAGTACTACTACTAAAAAAATACCCAAAAAAAGACAAGACACACACACCGTGAAAGTAAAGATTTATTACATACATCCACACAAACATACATACATACTTACCTTATGTTCACACGCAGGTCGGTCCTCTTCTCCAGTAGAATCCAAGGGGTACCTGTTGAAGAAATTATACTCACGAGATCCAGGGGTCCAGGCTCCTCGGGAAATCCATGGGTAATCCACGTACTTGCATAAAATAAGAAAACGGAAAGCCGAGCCACGAACTGAAAGGGGACCCATGTTTTCACATGGGACTCCTTTCCACGAATGCCAGAAACCCACTCTGACTGATGTCTAAGTGGGTTTCTTCAGCCAATCAGGGAGTGCCACGTTGTAGCACTCTCCTGATCAGCTGTGTGCTCCTGTACTGAGTGACAGGCAGCACACGGCAGTGTTACAATGTAGCGCCTATGCGCTACATTGTAACCAATGATGGGAACTTTCTGCCCTGCGGTTGACCTAAAGTGACGTCACCGCTGAGCTGAAAGTTCCCATCATTGGTTACAATGTAGCGCATAGGCGCTACATTGTAACACTGCCGTGTGCTGCCTGTCAGTGAGGACAGGACCACACAGCTGATCAGGAGAGTGCTACAACGTGGCGCTCCCTGATTGGCTGAAGAAACCCACTTAGCCAGAAGGCAAAGTGGGTTTCTTGCATTCGGGGAAAGGTGACCCATGTGCAAACATGGGTCCCCTTTCAGTTCGTGGTCGGGACACCGTTTTTTTATTTTTGGCAAATACGTGGATTAACCCTGGATTTGCCGAGGAGCCTGGACCCCTGGATCTCGTGAGTATAATTTATTCAACAGGTACCCTTGGATTCTACTGGACAAGAGGACCGACCTGCGTGGGGCCATAGGTAAGTATGTATGTATGTATGTGTGTATGTAAGTAATAAAATTATACTTTCACGGTGTGTGTGTCTTGTCTTTTTTTGGGTATTTTTTTAGTGGTAGTACTACAGGTACCAGCGGGCCCGTTTTTCTGCCGCATGCTGGTACTTGTGGTTCTCCAAGTACCAGCATGCGGGGGAGGCTTGCTGGGACTTGTAGTACTGCTACTAAAAACAATATCTTTTATTTTACAACAAAGGCTATCAGCCCTCCCATCCGCAGCCCATTGGATGGGGGGGACAGCCTCGGGCTTCACCCCTGGCCCTTGGGTGGCTGGGGGGGGGGACCCCTTGATTGAAGGGGTCCCCACTCCCCCAGGGTACCCCGGCCAGGGGTGACTAGTTGGATTTTTGATGCCACGGCCGCAGGGCGCTGTATAAAAGTGACCCCTGGCTGTGGCATTATCTGTCCAGCTAGTGGAGCCCGGTGCTGGTTTTAAAAATACGGGGGACCCCTACTCTTTTTGTCCCCCATATTTTTGGGACCAGGACCAGGCGCAGAGCCCGATGCTGGTTGCTTAAATATGGGGGAACCCCTGTCATTTTTTTTCCCATATTTCTGCAACCAGGATCGGCTCAAAGAGCCCGAGGCTGGTTATGCTTAGGAGGGGGGACCCCACGCAATTTTTTTAGCAAAAATAAGCACTTTCACACCCCTTCCCACTGATATACATGCACGGATCTCATGGATCCCTGCATGCATCTCAAATCACGGATAAAAAAAGCAGGTCTGTTTTTTTTTAGGACTTTTTTACGAGTTGTAATTTTTCACGGCAGTGTTTTGTGTTTTTTTGCTTTGCACTTCTTAGTAAATGACCGAGATTCATACTTAAACAGCCGCGTTTTGACCGATGGTGTATTCATTCGTAATTTTTTACCTGAACTAGCAAAAAATTACGAATGCCCTCATCACTGCCGTGATTAGTGTTTAGTAAATGACCGAGATTTACCGAGATGACACTTTGATGAAAAAACGGCATCTCGGTCAAAATCGGGAGCTTAGTAAATATACCCCAATGATTCACACAAAATAGAAAATTATAAAAATACATATGGTCAATTGTCATATCATTTCATAGAGACTCCTATGTAAGGACCTTTATAGTTCCAACATCTTTCCTCAAAATTGGTTTAGACTGCAGTTTCATATATGTATCTCATATATATATATAACATCCATATCGTATTCTAAAAACTACTTCCAAGATTGCTCTACTATACCACTCACTCATCTTATTATCACTTCATCTTATTTCATTTTTACTTTTTACTTTGAGTATTATTTATTTTATTTTAACATCATATTGAATGAAACTCCGCTTATGTAAGTCCTACATGGCGGGATATCTAGGTTTCATTAAGACTCATTGGCCAATATCACTAAATCTAACAATTAAGGAAACTACTCAGATTTTGGATCCATTTAAACAGCTCAAACTCAATGCCAACTGATTGTACTATTTCGGCATTGAGAGGACTGTTTATCGTCTCAGACTATACTAAATATGAATAGCACATTTGCTTTAAACTTTCACAATTATAGCTAATTAGCCGTTTGCTACATAAAGGTATGACTGGGCTTGCTAGAACTGAGGCTCCCGTGAACAAGCCCGTTCGGTGAAACGTACGTAGGGACTGACGTCATCAAAGGACGTCGTACGGCCACGCCCCTTTTGGATTTCGGGCGACCGCAGCACCGCTATCGTGAGGACACATACGTGAGGCGAGGGGAAAGTGGGAGCGGACCGAGCCGTTGTGCAGAGCTGACAAACTAAGCGCCGGTATCCAAAACTATTGGAGCGGCGATTGGTAAATATAACGGCAAAACTCTGCATAAACCTCTCCACGGTCATATTATTATCTTAAAACCTTTCTCTCCCCGCTTATCCCCCACTCCCTGCCCCACACCATATAACGGCACTTGATGTTAATTATCAAGAACATTTATGCATATATACTCCCGATATATGGTGGAAAGCACATTAGAGAAAGCAGGAGTAGTTTTTGATAAAAAAACTGAGGGTATCAGATCGGTAATTCGATTTGGCTGGAGTAGTGATTAATTAAACATTACTATAATCACATTTTCCACTAACGGCCATACCCATGCCGCCTTCCCTTTTCTCCCCCCTGCCTCTATAGTATATGCTATCAATTTAGGATTAATATCAGGGGTTATAATATTTATACCCCTGTACATGATTAAATACCTAATTGCACGAATTAAAGGAAAATAGATATATTCCTTTGATATATATCTCTGCTGATATCCCCATTATTCTCAATTACTTAATGCTGTCCTCATTTTATGCACGAAAATGAAAGCATAAAAAGGTGCACTTATTTTATTTATTTAATCAATTACACATGTTGCAAAATTATATGTGTTGCATATCCATGCTATACTTTGTCACAATTGATCCATTTGTTGCACACTATTTTTTCCACTTAGGTGATTCATTCATCTCTGAACTGATTAAACTTCAAATATACGTATGTAATTCCAAAATAGAGCTCCTTGTATTCTGGTGCTAGCAAGATACTTTTGCCATTCTTGTTATTATTGTTACTCTTGCTATTCTGCTATATTTAATATTCATGCATTTGCCTAAACACTTTATATTTTGTTACAATCAATATACCGACTGTACACCATTTTTCCATCTAGGTGGTTCATTTATTTCTGAACTGATATAAGTTCAAATATATGCATGAAATCCTAAAGCAGAGCTCCTTAAATTCTGGTGCTGATAAGGTGCTCTTGCTATTCTTGCTATTTCTGTTATCGTTTGGTATTACTGTTATATTTGATATTTGTGCAGGTATTCAAATACAATATTAAGTATGAATTATTCATACAATTAAATGTATTGAGGACCATTCCTGTTATAAATCTACAAGTTAGTGTTCTGTCTCTAATTGCAGAATTGCTATAACCCCTATAAGGCTGATTTACTAAGTGACTACATCTGTAGATTGTTTGGTGGAAAACCGTTGTTGCAACCTTGTTTCCTTTATATTTTTTATGTGACAATCAACTGAATTTGCAGATTTTCTGCTGGAGTATTTTTCTGCAACATTGTTTTCTTTATATCTTTATGTGAGAGATTGGGAACTCCCTGCCAATAAGTATTCCTTCTAGATACTCTAGATATTCACGATTTTGTGAGATCACTATGACATGCCACCCCTGTATAAATATCTCATCCTAATCACCATCATATTTTGATTGGCTAAGACTCAGGATTTAATGTATTCAGAAAGTATTTGATTTCTTGTATATGAAAAACACTGTATGTATGACATAGGAGAATAAGAGGAGAATAGTTACATCATGATATTGGTATGAATTAATGTATACAAATCATACATGTCTGATTACTCATCAGAACCTCATTCTCTCTCAGCACTCTCTCATCTGGCTGATAGCTGTGCTGGCAAGGGTTCTGCCCTCCCCAGCGTACATTTGGCTGTCACAACAGAAAGTAGAAGTGCTCTCTTCTTCCTTCTGCCCTAATTCTGAGTGGAAGTAGACCAAATAATTCATGATCCCTCCCAATCAAAACTGGTGATGGTTCTTCCTTCCAACACTCTCTCATCTGGAAAAGCCTGGTGCCAATTGATCCAGAGACGTATAACAGGCAGAGTACAGACAGCAGAAGTGGGTTCTCTCTTCCTTCATATGTCATCCTTATCATTCAAGGTCGTACTATCCTGAGAGTAGCCCGATCCTCTATCTCGGAAGCTGATAGGATAGACCTGGTTAGTACTTTGAAGGGGGACCGCTTAGGAATACCAGGCACTGTGGATATCACTAAGATGATCACCTATATCTTTATGTGAATACACTGGTGGGGCAGTTCTAATCTGCTCACTTCTATTCATCTATATTTCACCTTTCTCTTCTCTATTTCTATGTTGAATAGATATTTAAATACGTTTGGACCATTTAGGTCGATATTTTAATGGAATAGAATAAAAGCTAAGTTTTAGAACTATCATCACATCATTTCACTATACATTGCGTAATCATTATTATTATTTTCAAATAAGAGTGCTCCCGAAAAGGATTTCTTTTGTCTTGTCTTTCGTTGTTTTTGCTTGTACAGGAGGATGATCTGCTCCAGCTCTGGCCTGCCAGACTTCCTTATGTAAGAGGATGGAAAGAGAGTGAGTGAGTGAAAGTATATGTGTATGTGTGTGTATGTGTAATATATGTGTGACTGTGTATGTGTGTAATGTATGTACAGTAAGTATGTGTGTGTGTGTGTAAGCATCACTGGTACAGGGGGGGTTATGTGTGTAAGCGTCACTGCTACAGGGGCGTTGCGTGTGCAAGCATCACTGGTACAGTGGGCGTTACTTGTGTCAGCGTCACTGCTACAGGGGTTGTTACGTGTGGAAGCATCACTGGTACGTACAGGGGCCATTGTGTGTGTAAGCGTCACTGGTACAGGGGGGTGTTACGTGTGTAAGCGTCACTGGTACATGGGGGCGTTACGTGTGTAAGCGTCACTGGTACAGGGGGCGTTACTTGTGTAAGCGTCACTGGTACAGGGGGGCGTTATGTGTGTAAGCATCACTGGTACATGGGGGCGTTACGTGTGTAAGCGTCACTGGTATAGGGTGGCATTACGTGTGTAAGCATCATTGGTACAGGGGGCGTTACGTCATTGGTACAGTGGGCATTACATGTGTAAGCATCACTGGTACAGGGGGGCGTTACGTGCGTAAGAGTCACTGGCACATGGGGCGTAACATGTGTAAGCATCTCTGGTACAGGGGACGTTACGTCATTGGTACAGCAGGCATTACGTGTGAAAGCATCACTGGTACAGTGGGCATTACGTGTGTGTCACTGGTACAGGGGGGCATTACGTGTTTACGCGTCACTGGTACAGGGGGTGTTACGTGTGTAAGCATCAGTGGTACAGGGGCATTACGTGTGTATGCATCACTGGTAGAGGGGGGAGTTACGTGTGTAAGCGTCCCTGGTACAGGGGGTGTTACATGTGTAAGCGTCACTGCTACAGTGCTACAGGGGGCGTTACATGTGTAAGCGTCACTGGTACAGGGGGTGTTACGTGTGTAAGCGTCACTGCTACAGTGCTACAGGGGGCGTTACGTGTGTAAGCGTTACTGCTACAGGGGGCGTTACGTGTGTAAGCATCACTGGTACAGGGGCATTATGTGTGTACACGTCACTGGTATAGGGGGGCGTTACATGTGTAAGCGTCACTGCTACAGGGGCATTATGTGTGTAAGCGTCACTGGTACAGGGGGCATTATGTGTGTAAGCGTCACTGGTACAGGGGTGTTACGTGTGTAAGTGTCACTGCTATAGGGGGCATTATGTGTGTAAGCATCACTGGTAGAGGGGGTGTTACGTGTGTAAGCGTCACTGTTACAGGGGGCGTTAAGTGTGTAAGTGGCACTACTACAGGGAGCATTATGTGTATACGTGTCACTGCTATAGGGGGCATTATGTGCGCTGTCCTTTTGTATGGTATGGGAGGTCGCAAATATATAGTTTGCAGGAGGGTGCCGAACACCCTAGCACCGGCCCTGCTGACCATGTACACGCACACACTTACATACTAGGCTTCATTTTTGTTTGGAATTAATTAACCTACCAGTATACTTCTGGATTGTGCTCTTCGTATAGGCACAAATATACTAATTTTGTGTGGGACTTTTTTAATCATAAATTACGCTCAATTTGTGTCCACCTCTGTATTAGCCTCAAATTGTCATCTTCAATAAACACTGTACTATTAATAAAACATTTAAAGCATAAAACTGAAATGTAACAGTGGTACCAATGCTTAATACCCTTATTACCCATATTAATGTGTAATATGCATGGAAAGATCTGGTGTAGGCCAAGTGTACATTTTGTTCAGTGCTACTATATATAATTGGGATGCTTCATTGCACTGGTAATGCATGGTTGTTGTATGAGTGCTGTCCATAAAATAAAATAAGACAAATAAGACAAATAAGACAAAAAGCCATCTAATCAATATAAAATACAGAATGTACACACATAAAAGTTTAATGTCATACTTTTGAATTCCTTTGTTCCCCATTAGCTTACATGGTCATTTTCTATTGGGGTAATTCCAAGTTGATCGCAGCAGGAAATTTTTTAGCAGTTGGGCAAAACCATGTGGACTGCAGGGGGGGCAGATATAACATGTGCAGAGAGAGTTAGATTTGGGTGGGTTATTTTGTTTCTGTGCAGGGTAAATACTGGCTGCTTTATTTTTACACTGCAATTTAGATTGCAGATTGAACACACCACACCCAAATCTAACTCTCTCTGCAAATGTTATATCTGCAGTGCACATGGTTTTGCCCAACTGCTAAAAAATTTCCTGCTGTGATCAACTTGGAATTACCCCCTATGGCATTTGAACAGATTAGTTCTGAAACAAATTTACGTGCACCATTTCATCACACTGTTACACATTAACCTGTATTCAGCTGGTGGGAGTCTCTTCTTTAGAATATACATATTCCTTTATTACTTGCATAGTTACTTCCATGCACTCTACTATTCCAGCACTTAATCTCTTATTGTTATCAGTGAAGACCTTGAGGAGTCAATTGAGATTCCAGAAATCTGACCTGTTGTCAGCAATTATAAATCCAATAAAACAAGCAAGCTGTATCTACTATTATCATTACAGCAATTTCTTTTAGTTCCATGTCAGTGAGGATTTATCAGCAATGCATTACAAGTGAGAGCTAAAGCCAGGTACACATTAGACTGATATCAGCACAATTTGCCGTATGGGGACATCAAGTCGTGCATACTGCCTAATGTGTATGCCCAACTGTGCGCTCCTACAGGTAACATGCAACATCTTATGGTCATTCGCTGCAGTGTAATGAAGGATGGAATGAGATGCCATCTGGTAATGTGTACTTGCAACCTGCTATGGTCCGGGGTGATGGGAAATCACCCGTCCATCAGCACGATTGCCGTTTGTGCATATGTGTACCTTGTCTTATTCATGTCTTACATGCAATTATCCAGGACTTTCTGGTAATGTCTCATAGTGATGACATAGGGAACACACTATAAAAGGTCCCCAAACCATCACTGAACCCTCTGTAACAACAGGAATCCAAAAATAACTGCACTTACCTAACTGTATGGCAATCAGTTTGATTAGCCGTAATAAGGATGGTGCAGTTGTATGTCTGTATGTGTTAGTCGCATAGTTTATAAACAAAACAATGTTTTTGTATGTGTCTATGAGTACTGAGTATTAATGAGAGTAAGAATATCCCACATGCTGCTGAGCAACTTATCAGGATGTCATCGAATTATCGGAAGTCTACCAGCTTTTAGCATGTTACCTATAAATGATGCCATGATTTCATATGGGATTCACATTGTACAACACCCCAGTAAGTATATGACTGTGAGGAAGTGGTACTATTTATAGCAGTTTTTTTCTCAAGAAAGGTATATGTTTTTTTCTTTACTGTACATTGCATTTAAACTTTTATAATGTTTATTGAGAACAATTTCATAGTGAAACATATCTAGGTGCTAGGGGACTGTGGAGTGGAATATACCTTAGGTGCTTTTAATAATGCAGAAGGAGGACACATAAGGACAGTGTGATGAAGCACAGAGCTGACCAAAACTGTTTATTCTGTTTTGCTTTTCATTTCTATTCACTCTGATAGGAAACAAATCCATGTAGTAGCTGTATTTTTATTTCATTATATGGTCCATCATATGCATGAATGGTTTTGAAATTAAGTTTGGAAAGAAGGTCTTCATTGTCAATTAGAAAAGCATCAAACCTATTTTTTTTCCAAAAAGAGTATTTAGTCATAGCAATTTACTGCAGTGAGCACCTGTCGGATTTATTGTACTTAAGAGGAGATTTACATATATTTCGTTTGTTTACATCCAAGGGTGTTAATGTGATTTTATTACTAAGGGTGATACACTGTATTATTTTATAACAGTTTTCTATATAGTTGTATCACATTTTTCATATCAGAAGAAGATTCTACAGACATTACGCAGCGTTAAAAGGGTAAAATTTATTCTGTACACATTTCAAATCTGGGGTCGGATGTAATGAAGTCCAAGTTGCCCAGAGGTGCTGGTTCCCGACCAAACTTGGATGTTTTTTTAAAGCAGCAATCATGTGCAAGGCAAAACCATGCCTTGTAAATGATTGCCGCTTAAAATAAAATTCAATGTAAGCAGGGGCGTTTTAAGAGAGGAGGAGGCACGGGTGCAGCCTCCTCCATTCGGGCCCCCTCCTCTCTGCCGGCAGCGCTGAGAGTCTGAGCACTAGAGTGCTCAGACTCTACTGCGCATGCGCAGATCTCCGGGAAAATGACGCGGTGGCCATTTTCCCTGAGATTTCTCTACTGCGCATGCACAGAACTCCGTGAAAATGGCCGCTGGGACATTTTCACAGAGTTTTTAACACAGCCATGGACATCGCCGCGGGACTCCGGAGGGGTAAGTATGCAGAAAATGGGTGCAGCGTGTGCGGTGGGGGCCCCCTCTGGACTCAGGGGCCCGTGTGCGCTGCACACACTGCACCCATTATAGAAACGCCAGTGAGTGTAAGGTCTGGAACCCACACCTCCGGGCAACTTGGAATGCATTACATCCGGCCCTTGGGGTGCTTGAAGTGTCACTTTTAGTTTTGCTTGTTGGCTGTAGAGGTATTGGTGCGCAGAAGTCTATTTACACATTGAACCAAGAATACTGTTAGGGTAAATGGATAGGGTGCAGCCACTCCACATTGCTTCACTAGCTGAGCTGTATTCTCTTCAACTCATGTGGAATGGAGCTGAATGTACTGTAGCTCATACAGGCTTTTATAATTATCATTGAGCACTACGTGCATCTATAGTACATGACCTTTAGTGGATTGTATTCTTAGACTGTAAGCCCTGGAAGGTCAGGACCCTCTTCCACTGGTGTCCCCACCTAGCAGTGTCCCTGTCACCAGTGCCCTTGTGTTCCCTGTCTCCCACCAGTGAATCTGATTGTGTATTTCTGCCCAGTACTTGGGTTCAGGTTCATTGAGAGAGCTGATTTACTTATCTTATGTTACCCATGTACTGATGTATAATTGTGTTGTTTACTCTCATGGCACCATATAAATAAAGTATAATAATAATTGCAAGGATTATGTTCATTCCAGCATAAATAAATACAACATTACTTTAAACCTGTATTCTCCAAACGTGGCACCAAATTACCATATGAATGTCAGTCCTCAAGGATAAATCGTCCCTTTTTAATGCCCAATCTGAGCTGTAGTTTTCTATGTTCAATACTAACTGAAAAGAATAACACTCAGGCAGTGGAGCTACGTGAGCTGGCTGCCTGTGTAGATAGAGCCTTTCAAGAATGGCTTATTTAATGTAGACTCTTGTACCTTCCATTTTGTACCTCTTGACCCCTTCCGGCGCCGTGATCCCGACAGATGGCATATCAAGTGCCACCTTTTCCATTTAAGTCTTACAAACTATACTGATGTCCTCAAAGATTTTGCACATTTTTAATTTACAATTAGTGTTTGCTGGCAATTCAGTTGTTATTAATTATGTAATTTACCGTGATCCATACACGTGGATTCACAATGGTATAACAGGAATTTTCATTATGCGTCATTCTCTTTGAAAAAAGAAAATCACAACTATTCATGAAGATGTTTTTCAGAACAAATATATGTTTATGAGACCAAACTTTATCTTCAGCTGTCCTTTATTATGATAATAATTAACATATTTTCAATTGAAGTTCTGTATTCAAGGAATATAGTCTAAAGTAGCACATTTAAAGCACAAGATAACAAGTAGTCTGTGTCTGATTTGAGGCAGAAAATAAAATACAGACTCATCTGCTTATGTATTTGTTTTTGTCTTGCCTGAGTATTTCAGCTGTGTAGTGAATTATGTTGAAAACATAGTAATGTTTATGCATTTCTAATAACCACAATTATGAAAGCAGGCTACAAAAACAGAACAGTGGTTCTCAATCATTTGCCACCTGGTAACCCACTGGAATGCCATTTGTGTTATTTATATCCCCCAACATTTGCAAAGCAATACATTTGTCACAAATATAATTGGCATTAAATAAAATGTTTAGGTGCCACTATACAGTATATAGAAGTAATAAATGCATTATTAATTTTTAAATGACACAATAGAAGGAATTGTACATATATAATTGTGAAATATTAGAATTTTTAAAAATAATTAAAAGAAATAAGGTTTTACCCCCAGCACACTAAACGGTATCAGTAATAAGATGTGTATACTACATTGTAATAGGCAATTCAGAGATCTTAGGGGGACATTTACTAAGCAGTGATAAGAGCGGAGAAGTGAGCCAGTGGAGAAGTTGCCCCATCAACCAATCAGCAGATCTGTATAACTTTATAGTATGCAAATTATAAATGTTACTTCAGTGCTGATTGGTTGCCATGGGCAACTTCTCCACTGGATCACTTCTCCGCTCTTATCACTGCTTAGTTAATGTCTCCCTTAGTCACGTAGAGTATGTTTGTGAAGATATGATTAAGCTGTCAGGCCTTGGCAAGTCTTCTCAGATACTGATAGTCCCTAATGCTACATGGTAATAGCACCCACTCTGGGTCATAATTGCTTACTGTTATGCCACATGATAATAGCACAACATTAATTACTTATTTTTCCTGTTTAGAATAGGCCCTGGCTGGTCATCTTCATGCTGTCATGATGATGGGCCGATTTGTATGTGGTCATTCTGAGCTGTAGTCCCATCTGCCCCATTGTAAATGTTGAAGTGATTGTCTGTGCACTACTGTACTCACAAAAGTATATTGCCCAGTGTGTGGCGTGTTTTTTGATCTGCACACTGCTCTGTGGACCACTTATTGGTCAGTTTTTTTTAAACAGGCTACACACATTTATCCATTTTAGCCACCCATAGGAGTGACTATAAGTCACATACTAACTGAATGACAAGGTTAGTAAGTTGCTTCTCAAATTCTAATAGTGGTCATTGATCATTTTTTCCGATTATTCAGTTGTTCATTCTAAACACCAAATGGTAGTGATATGATCATTTGACCGAATCATCAGATTTTAACACATGCAGACTGCTTTTGTATTGTGTAATCAGTGTGCAGGCAGGTGTGTTGTGGTCTAGCTGTGTTGTATTTAATGATCTAAATCACCTAAACCTAGTTTGATACATTTGCCATTTGTTCCTATATCAAAAAACATTCTGATATGTCATTATAGTATTGTTCCATAAATAAGAACATTATAGTAGTATATAGAAATCGATGATTGTGATTCTTCATCAGTTAGTTACAGATTGTATTTGCCTACTTGTGCTAACCATATTCCCAGAAAAACACTTTAACTTTTCATTATTCACTCCGTGTAACACACAGGAGAGTTGGGTATTTTCATCCTCCACATGTTCAGTCCAGCTTGTAAATCTAATTTTGCTTAGATACAAATTATAGTTAGCAGGATTTTCTTTCTATATCCTTTTTTTATGAAAGTCTTAGAATTAATGCTATATTTAATATTAATGTATTTTGTAATTTCATGTTCCTTAAAGTAGATTAAGCTCTGGGTATTGTAAATGAAATAAAAGTCTTTTGAATTAATGCTTTTTTCTCACAATGGATATTGTGGATCTTATAAAAACACGGGTACCTATGAAATTGTTAGCTTGAAACAGATGCCAAGTCTGATTAATAACCACAAGGAGCATATGATTGCTTAGCATCTGTGAAATAGGAAACCTGCTGAGTAGAAAAAATGACAATAAATGGAGTATTTTGTCTTGTAAATTGGTTAACAGCATTCTGCGGTGACCAGCTAATCTGAAAGATGACCTTTACAAAAATAGAGACGGTTTATTTACAGAGTATCTTTCATTCTTTTTTTAAAAATCCTAACGCAACATGTATTATTGTATTGCAGCATGGAGATTAATAGGACTCGAAATGTAATTAAATATTAGAAAATGAGGTATCTTATGCATACCTGCCAATCATTCATTGTCTGAAGATTAACATATACTTAGTGCCACATCTGAAGTGTGAAAGAAAGCAAACTGATTGAAAATGTAATTTCTTCCTAGATGTTACTGGTTGTATAGCCATATAAAAGTCACAGATACCGGCTAGAGTGGTGTTCTGTTCTTCACGGTTCAGTGGACAATGACACGCAAAGTTGAATCATTCAAAATCTTCCAGTATCTTCTTTACACAGTGTTGTCTGCAAAAACATTGCCTTCCTATACTATCCATTGGTAGATTTTATATATATATATATATATATATATATATAGCTTAGAGGGCTCATCATACATAGTCAATTACATAGTCAATTGCTCTGAAACTGGATATTATTCTCATAATTATTATATGACTTGTTTTGCATTAACTATTTCCTTAAAAAAAATGTTATGGAGGCTTTCATTGTCTGCCTGTTCCCACAAAATGAAGGCAGCCATTTGCTAGCTTGAGAATTAATGTTGTCACTGGTGCCACATAAATTGAATGATTTTAGTGAATGCTGGTTCAGTGCACAGAACAGCTGACTGGTGCATGTAGATAACTGCGTACCGGCCCCCTATGCCCCATTAAAGGAAGCCTTTTTGGGCTTAATATTCTCCATGACAATTTCCTATTAAATACTAATATCACTGAGGCACTGTTTGAATTTTATTTTAGAATGTATGTGGAGCTAGTGCAGAAAAATACAGGACATACAGTACTAGGAAGGAGGGAGAGGAGCCTACCCTGGGAGCTTACAGTCTAGATCTAATTAAGATGTGAGTTAGCAAATTCATTTACAGTATATTTATTTTTTGGTACATAAAGTAAATCACTTGATTTTTATCTTGGAGGAATAATGCTTATTCATGAGGTGAATATTGCAATGTAGTAATAATCAGT
The DNA here is from genome assembly GCF_028390025.1 of Pseudophryne corroboree. Taxonomy (NCBI): domain Eukaryota; kingdom Metazoa; phylum Chordata; class Amphibia; order Anura; family Myobatrachidae; genus Pseudophryne; species Pseudophryne corroboree. The sequence goes on along the minus strand of NC_086444.1, from coordinate 225,054,242 downwards.
GACGTAGCCAGGGGAAGGGTGCAGGGGAAGTCCAGGTCCATGCCCCCCAGCCCTCCCCCCTCAGACCTGTCAGACTGCAGCCTCTCTTCCAAGCCCAGCACATACTACTGTGTGCTAGGCTATGGTGGATCCAGGAAGACTGCTGCCACTGAGGGGATATTTCCCCGCTCCTGAACCTATCTCTGGCTGATGGACACATGTGGCCTACTGTGCAGGATGCTGCTGCTCTGTGGCACATAAATAATACTTTTTTAATGTTTTTGTTTAAAAGGGGTCATGGCCACACCTCTGTGATTAGGTCAAGCTCTCTGCATTTAAAACACCAAAAAAAGAAAGTCTTAGCGCTTGTAGGTCACAAATGAGAAGATAGGTCACAATGAATCACAATTTAATAAAACATGTTAAAAACTGCATGCTAAGCACATATAAATGAAAAAACAATAATACATAAAGTGAGTAGTGCTCCTCCCGATTGTAAGGTTTTTATGGAAGAAAAGTTCAGAAAACCTGTTCCGATAATTAGTCCCCTTGGACTCTGAGAGCCCATGCAAATCACAACTGTGAATAATAGTTACCACCAGCGTCTCTCAAGGTTTTTAAGTGGAACTGCGTCCACATGTGGCTTTTCCTCGATTGGTGATGAAATGGAGCTTCCACGGTGTGAAAGGAACTCTCTTTATAAAAAGTCCAGATGCTGTTACTTGGTGGGGACTTGGTTCAGGTGAAGGTCTTCCAGTAGACAGGGAGTGGGCACAAAGCGGCAGGACTCACCTAGGGGGCATGAGGCTGGAGTTGCACAGGAGGCAACATGGGCAAAGGATTTGGAGATTATTCACAGTTGGCCTAGAAGAAAAGTCTGCGACACAGTTATCTTCATTAAGACACCAAATCTAAAGAAACATATTACTGATTCAAATGGCACCAAATTAGCAAATAGTTTAATAATACAAAATTGTTTCATCAGGGATGTTCACTTTTTGCCCTACCCAAAATGTCTGTTAATATGTATTGTCTGGGTGAACCTTTGTTGTATGATGACGACATTGATTAGAATTGCATGCAAACAGGTGTCTTCTGGACCATGCAATCTCCTACATGAATAGTGAATACGGCTAATGACAAGTTCTGCACAGGGAGGATCAATTTCTTCAGATGTTCCCCATTGAAGAAAAACCACAGGTATCTTTTTATTTAGTAGACACAAGAAACAGTCTATGCAATGGTCACAGGAACCTGGAGTGAATCCTCCAAGCTGAAGCATTGCAATGCCTATTTTTCTATGTTCGGTCAAAATCTGGCTACACCACTGGTTGTAACACTTTGAGATTCCAGTGATATTTATGTTATATGATAAATAGCGCAGTTGATTTAAAGTGTTAAAATGTGCTGGAGCGGCAGATGTTTTGTTGCGTTAGTCAGCATACAATAAACTTTGTACAAATGAACCTTTGTATGCTACAGATCTTCATTGACTCAATGGATAGATTTCATCTGGTATTGAGTTTGCAAAAGAAAAATATAGGTCATAATATCTAGATATTAACTAATATTTCTCTTATGGTATGTAGGGGTCTTCATGGACAGTGAACACAAGTATAAAAGTGTGCAGTACAGAAGACTATAATTCCACAAATTAAATTATTTATGTACTGCATGAAGGCCTCAATCTACTATGCAGGAGTTGATGTGGCACCAGAAAACAACTACCTTCTTGCTTCTGAGCTTCTTTAGGCAATATTCTATTCTTTAAAAGAGTTAATCAAGCTAAGCTTATAATCCCACATTGCATGTTTTTTTCTTTTTCTCACTAAAGGGTCTTATTGAAAAATACAGTATATGGCTTGGAATTTCTGATAGGGTCATGATTCGGAGTGTTCCTTGGGGTTTCTCGTGCTGTGCCTATCAACAGAGAGTCTGGGATGGATGTAACGTGGTGAGAGATTTTTGAAATAAAGGGGATATGGCTGCTATCCGTGGGCTGTGGGTGGCAACTTCATTGTCCATTGTGTAAAATTAAGAATAAATATTGTCTGTTATAGTGGAACACAAGGTCCCAGCTAGCCTCCCCCACATGCTGGTAATTGGAGAACCACAAGTACCAGCATGTGGGGCATTAAAATGCTTGCTGGTACCTGTAGTTCTACTGTAAAAGAAATATTACAGTAAAGACACCACTCACACACCATGACACTATAACTTTATTAAAGCATACTTACACATTCACACATATACTTACCTACCATCCCATGTAGCCCTTTATTGCCCTTGTCCAAGTATTAATCCTTAGGGTACCTGTAAAACAATATATATACTTACCTAAATCCTGTGTAAATTGTTCCTCGTCGTTCCATATAGGCATCCACAGGGTTAAAAAATAACAAACTTAAGTACCCGATCCAGCACACTGAACACAATCCATGTGTACACACATTGATTGTGTTCTCCCAAATGCCAGGCCTCCTCGTGACAATTGTCACTTGGAGACCCAAGAGCCAATCAGGGAATGCCATGTTGTAGCTCTCTCCTGATTGGCTATGGACTCCTCACCCGTCACTCAAACTGAGCCCCCAGTGAAGTCTATGTGTGGGAATCGGTAGTCTACCGCAGTGTGAACCCAATTAACCTTGTGGTCTGCGGTATCTTATCTTTTATTTTTTTATTTTATCATATTTTTAATTAACAATTTCAAAATAAATGTAGGAAATAAGTTACAGATTAACATGCAGAAATCTACCCAGAAAGAATGTGAAGAAATGTAGGCACTGCAGGTACAAACTTTAATGCATCATTGATCCCTCAGTCTGGTCCAAGATCCTCCTAGCACTGCTCCATTCACAAATTATTTAAATTCACATAATTCTGCATAACTCCCCTTGTGGAATGATTACCTCAGGTGTGGTTGATTTACATTAATCTGTGTGATTTTAGGTACAATATGACCAGGGCCAGCCAGTGCTTAATTTTTTGGTAAGCAAATATATATTTTGGTGCCCCTTGTTAGGTCAAACACTTATATTTATCCCTCCATACTCTATAAGAGGACAGCACAGCATTGCAAAAAAGGGATGTGGTCTCACAAGGAAGAGGCATGGCCAAACAATTATACCAACAATTCAAATTATGCCATACAGTAGCACAATCTTATTCACATAACACCGCACATAGTGCCCCTGACTCATATTATACCACATAGTAGTGTCCCTTATTCATGTTATGACACACAGTGGTGCCCCTTATTCACATTTTGTCTCACATAGTAGTGACCCTTATTCACGTTATGCTACACAGTACCTCTTATACACATTAAGCCACACAGCAGTGTCCCTTATACAAAATGCCAACAGTAGTGCCCCTTATACACAAAATACCTACAGTAGCAGTGCCTCTTATACACATAATTCCCACAGTAGTAGTGCCTCTGAACATGAACCTCATGAACACAATACACACACACAGGCACATAATTCATAGTCTAAAACAGTATAACAGAAACAAATAGATATATTGATAATGCAATGGTTTTCCACAATATTTAATCAATATGTAACAGAATGCAGACAATACTAATTGTATTGTAGTATCCAGCTCCTTCTGATACACTGTACAGCCTACATGTGACATGACACTGACCCACTGCAATCATACATGCCCTAAACTCAGGAAGAACGCTCTAACTCATAGAGGACGGGTCATCACTGCAACTCACACCAAAGTCACAGCAACTGGCCTCTGTACAATGTAGATATTAAAAATACATACAAATACCCTGTACCTCAGGATATCCTTCATTTAGGCTATCCTGCAGATTGCCCCTGACCAGACAGGTGATCATCATGTATAGCAGAAATGTAAGAACTCTCTATTAATCCCAGAAGACTTTGTACTATACAGCGCCAACAGACAGTGGCAGCCACAGGTTGGGAACCAAAATCAGTCACTCACTGACACTTACTCAGTGCAGCAGCGGTGTTGGGTGGTGTTGTTGTGGGAGGCTATGCCCTCATTGCCCTCATGAAATATGATGCTGTGTCATGTGGTATTGGTGAGATACTTCATATCTTGGAAAGCATCACTCAGAGTGATCTACAAATCACATCACCCTTATTTATCTTTTATATGATTATACTTGCTCTCACTTATCATAGACATATTCATTTCCCATCATAAACCAGATAAAATATTATGGGGCATATTAAACAATGAGTGATATTCTTGTTATCATTTGTTACAAATGTTAAATGGTACCTCCAACCAATCAGCTGCTGTCATTTTTCAAACACATGACAGTTATGAGATGATTGGCTGGAGCACCATATAACAAAACTATCATTAATTGTTAAATCTGCCCCTATGTGTTTTTGATCCCTACCTACAGTATTGTCCTCTCACACCTGAGTGGACTGTCTGAATACACTTTGTAGTGTGATAACTCTCTGTTTATACTAGAAGATACCTGGAATCAGATGCCCAAGGAATCATCATGCAGCCACAGACAATAGAACTTATTTAATTAGGTTTTCTGGTCATAGGATGTCCTCAGAGAGATACAAATGAATCACCTCCAAACATCCTCCACTAAGTGGCATTAACATTATAATGAAGCTTGGCTTGACTCTTTATTTGATCACCTTAATTCAATCACCTTCAGGGGCAGATTGGAATGCAAAACCAGTCTGGGAAATTTATGGAAGCAGCCCTAATGGGGGTGTGGTCTAATAAGGAGGTATGGTCTGTTGAGGGGGCTGGATCCCTACTCATAGGACCTGATTGTATACAGTTGTGGCCTTCCTTGTGTCTTTTTCTACAATTGTGTCTGAGACCAGAGGCAAAATGGAAACTAAAATTGGCCCTGTAAAATTTTGTAGAAGTGTCCAGAAATAGGCAGCACAAGAGGTAACATACCGTGTAGCCATGTCAGTATCACTGGATGGCAGAGTTACTGTACTGCAGATATAGAACCACAGAATGAATGGAGACAATGCAATGTACTGAGTGCAGTGAGGTGCCTGTCATGTGGCGTGTGTGGCCACATGACAACACACAAAACAGGCCCCACACACATGTCAGCTTACCAGGAATCTTCCTGGTGAGCCCTATAGCCAATCCGCCCCTAATCACCTTTAAAATTATGACAGGACTTTAACCAAAAGGCCTGTCTCTGCCTGTATTAACATTCTAATAAGTCTGTGTCGGGCATACTCAAACTCACATTTGAAAGAAAACATAAATTGCACATCATAATATCTGTAGTGTCTAATTAATATCTATATTACTTACAACACATTTAAGATAAACATTACATAACATAAAAAACAATAGCCTGCAAGTTAAACAAACACACAAATACATATCCATATAAAAAAAAACTGGTGAGGAAACATAGACATTAAATGGCCTCCTGTTTGGTACAATTCTCCAATAAAAGAAAGCAGTTTCCACACACATACTGTTATCCAAGTAATTAGGAGTTGTAGCTCTCATTAGCAAGGTTAATACTTGCAAAGCTTTTGTTGCTTCACAAAGAGATGTCCAACAAAAAAACATCTCTGCTGAAATATTTGTTGCTTTCAATTTATTCTATTAACCAAGTATACTCTAATACCACCAAACATGGCAGCATTAAAACTGTGTGGAAAGTCCAATCCTTCTTGTTGACAATTGGTAGTACTTAATTGAAAAGCACTTTAGGGCTGACGCATTTCATCACATCAGTGTGATTTCCTCAGAGAACATTGCCCATCTGCATGTTTCTCTTACATATATATCCTAAATACTAATTACTTAAATCACCCAGCTGCAACCATTACAAACACAGTTGCAGCTACTTGATTAAAGTCATAGTTTGATACCTAAGATTAGTATTTATCTTTTCAATTTACAATTTAAATACCCTCTAAACATTTGTTCTCCATTTCTGAGAAAAACTACATTTATAATTTCTTGTCTTGATTAAATGGAAAAAAAAAAATCATTAATTTTATCTTACAAATTCATAAATCTGTAGAAACACCAATATTTTAATTATTCCAAACAGCACATATGAAGCTAATTTTTAAGTCCAGATCAGCATCTGTATAGAGTGTTATACAGGTTGAGTATCCCATATCCAAATATTCCGAAATATGGACTTTTTTGAGTGAGACTGAGATAGTGAAATCTTTGTTTTTTGATGGCTCAATGTACACAAACTTTGTTTAATACACAAAGATATTCAAAATATTGTATTCAATGACCTTTAGGCTGTGTGTAGTACGGCTGACCGGCGGTCTCCTGACCGCCGGTCAGCTTACCGACGCCGGGATCCCGGCAGCATACCGATGCCGGGATCCTGGCGGGGAGGGGCGAGTGCAGCAAGCCCCTTGCGGGCTCGCTGCGCTCGCCACGCTGCGGGCTCGGTGGTGACCTGCGGTCGCCACGGGTTCTATTCCCACTCTATGGGTGTCGTGGACACCCACGAGTGGAAATAGTCCCTGTTGGTCAGCATGCCGACCATCGGGATAGTGAGCGCTCGGCATGGTGGAGGAGGTCATGTGACTGTCGGTCACCCGACCGCCGGTCACATGAATACCACCCATATAGGGTGTATATGAAACATAAATGAATTGTGTGAATGTACACACACACTTTGTTTAATGCACAAAGTTATAAAAAATATTGTCTAAAATTACCTTCAGGCTGTGTGTATACGGTGTATATGTAACACAAATGCATTCTGTGCTTATATTTAGGTCCCATCACCATGATATCTCATTATGGTATGCAATTATTCCAAAATACGGAAAAATCCGATATCAAAAATACCTCTGGTCCCAAGCATTTTGGATAAGGGATACTCAACCTGTACTTAAAACACACACAAAAATGAAAGGTGTATAAAATTATGAGACACGGGCCATTGCATCTGATTTATTAGCTAATGAGCAGGCATGTGAGAGAAAACAAAATATAGAAACAGAGTAAAGAATAGGGTTTTTTAGGGGTTGTCTCCTTTAAAAAAAAAGAATGGCTAATGTGGGTTTTAAGTATTGGACAAGTGTTTCTTGCAGCCATTGGTATAAACAGTTGAGTTACGTGCACAGTAGTTTTATATGGTGCTAAGTAGACAAGCATATGGAAATGTAATATTTATTGTGACTTTGAAAATTAAAGAGTTAAAACTAATGAAAAGTACTCACCAAGAGAAGATTTAAAAGGAATATAAACTGTATTTTTCATTTTACACTTCTCATCCCCCAAATAATTCCCAAACCTTTAAAATGTTTCCTATAAAAAAATATATCGAGCTCAGACTTCCCTAAATTTAATCTAAATCAATATGTTGCATCTAAATAAATACCCCAGGTATGTCTCATGATTAGCAATTGAGCAAATGAGCTACAGTATCCTAAAACATAGGCTATAGTTATCTAATAATCTAGTGTTATGGAATTGACCCCGGCTGAACAGTGCAGTGTACCAAGTACATTTACATACTGCAAAAATACAGTTAATTATGATCTGAAGTCAACTAATTTATAGTTAATGTAGAAATAGCTGAAGGAGACAAGTTGCTGAAGATAATAATGAGATAACGGTGATTTGGAGTTACCTAATTTAAAATTAGTGCTGAGAGAGCTGTATAAGATACATTACTAGAATATATTAACAAGCAATTTTGGTGTGGCGTTACCTAATACATTGTAAATGTGTCATCAATTATTAATAAGATGCTCAAAAATAGTACTTGTTACAATAAAATGAATAGAAGTGTAAGATACTGTACAAGATAAAGGTCTACTGAGTAAAATTAATCTGTAGTGTATTCATTGTTCAGGAGTGGAGACTTAAAATAATTTGCATTCCTAAAGTGATATATTTGTTCATGATTAAAGGTACTTCTAAATAGACAATTGTCCCTTCCACCAGACTCATGCTCCATGTCACCAGGAGTAGCAGCATTTGGCACTTGAATTTTTTTTTTCACGCATTATAAGCTTTGTATTGGAGCTTTTTACTACAATTAGGGCCAGTTTATCAATAATTATAAGCAATAAAAACTTAGGGGAGAAATATAGCCTACATATTCTGAGGGCTGATGGCTCAGTGTAGGGTGGAGCACTTTCTGTCAGTTTTCAAGTCCTTCAGAAGCATTGCAAGTACAAGTACAAGTACTGTATGAGGAGTGAGTTTGGCCATTGATGAATTAATGTGAGGTAAATGTAAATTTAAAAAGGGAAGTGAGTACCAATTCAGTATCAGACATATCAGACATGACTTAATAGTGGACAGTATGCAGACGGACTAAACAATACTTATTGGGTGCAAACATAAACATAAAAAATATATTTAAAAACTGAGCACTTGAGTGGAATTATAACAATTATATTTGCAGCTCTCAATGGGTGAACTGGATTATCTTAACCAAAAGATATAAATCTTCCCAGGATATGACAATTGTGATTCAGTAAATAACAGATATTGTCAAACCAACGTAAAAGCCTACTATAATAATTAATTCAGCAAGTGGTTGGTGGTGCTCCCGAAAAGGGTGGTCTTCAGTATGCCGGCGGTCGGGCTCCCGGCGACCAGCATACCGGCGCTGGGAGCCTGACAGCCGGCATACCGACACTTATTCTCCCTCGTGGGGGTCCATGACCCCCCTGGAGGGAGAATAAAATAGTGTGGCGCGCGTAGCGCGCCACCGTGCCCGTAGCGTGGCGAGCGCAGCAAGCCCGCAAGGGGCTCATTTGCGCTCACCACACTGTCGGTAAGCCGGCGGTCATGCTCTCGACGCCGGTATGCTGCTCGCCGGGAGCCCGGCCGCCGGCATATCGTAGTGAACCCTCCCGAAAAATAGTTATAACAACTATGAAACAGGTATGGTCCTTTAAAGTAGAGAAAGGAGAAGAAGCAACTATATGCCTTTTCCAGGGCACACTTGAAAAATTTAAATGATGAATTTATTAAAACATAACTTTTATTGATATATACTTAAAAAAGAAGAAGCGAGAGCAAGCGTCCACATTCAAGGAACATCAATGTTCACAAGTACTGGTGTACTGTAATGTAGGCGAAATGAGCGAAAATAAGTGATCCCTCATTCAATTAAATGATATACTACACTTATATCCTCTATAATAGAAGTTTTAGTAGAATGAGGTCACTCCCTCGGGTCTAGTATAGTCAATAAATGCCAGGAACCTGCAATCAAGTTCCTGCCGTGGGTCCCAGAATTGTATTAAATTTTGGAGAATAAAATACCTACGGTACCTAGTATTCCCTGGTAGTTTCCTATCCAGGTACTGACCAGGCCCTGCAGTGCTTGGCTTCCAAGATCAGACGAGTTTGGGCATACTCAGTGCGGTCTGACCGTAGGTAAATTCATCTCCTAGGCGCACCGTTTTCCGATTGTATTGGGACCAAGGATATAAATCACAGAAAAAATATATAGGGTTTTGAGTAGTCAAAAGTCAGACTGCCAGATTATTGCTGGAAAATCTAACTACTAACAGTCTGTGAAGAAAGAATAATGATAGCCGTAAAATATCATTTACCATTGCATTTACTGAAGGTTGCGTATTTCCCTCATAGATGGGTGTATCAAATCTACACATGCAGTGGTATTGAATTGATGCTGAAAATACATTCATAACATAATTGTAGCAAACAGCGGGTACCACTGGAAATGTCTTTTTTTTTTATATATATAAACACTTTGACATAAAGCAATAGCCTGGGCAGAAAAAAGGCCAGTGCTAGTCACAATTATTTGAGAGCAAAGCAATATTTTACAATCCTATATAATTCAGGTGCTGATAATCCCTCTGCCAATCATGCAATTATGACAAAAATACCACAGGCAATGTATGTCACGGGAGACAATTTAAATTGAAGTCATGGTGTAAGCAAAAAAAGGAGAGGGGAGAGAAGAGGGCTAATAAGAGCCACAGATATTTGAAAGTAAAGCAATATATCAATGTCAGATGATAAAATTCAGTATATTACCCAATATTATAAATTCTGAGATTAATTATTACATAAGTGTATCAGTCCCTTGCATATAGATTCCTCATTATCCACCCTTGCGTTATAATCATATATTGATAGTAGTATTAACCATGCAGAGCCATAAATAGTATGAATGCATCAATATTTGAAGCCTCCACCACATCCCTGCTAGCTGGGAAGTATGTGGGGAATGCTGTGGCTGAAAAAGGGGGAAAGTTGAGGCTGGGTGAGAGAACCCGTTTTCCGGCCTGAGGTCGGTGGTGTCTTACCCAACCTGACGAGGGTATCTGTGAGCCAGGGGACAAGCCTAGAGCTGAGGAGTGAGGCGCCGGCGGCCGCGGTCCGTACGACCGGAAGTTCGGGCACCGGAACCAGTAGTGATGCGCGTTTCGCTCCGAGAGCTTGGTCACATGATCGCCTGCTTTCGGAGCTCCCCACTGCCTTACTATATGAGAGTGCGCAGCCAATCAGTGATAACGGGGGTGTCAATGACCCTCCCAGTCGATTAATAATATATCATTAATGATTTGATCATCCCCTTTATCAAACAGCTCCAGCTCCGTTACATCCTTTTCCTAATTCACACGGAGGTCATACTGAGAGGGTCAATGACACCCCCGTTATCACTGATTGGCTGCGCACTCTCATATAGTAAGGCAGTGGGGAGCTCCGAGAGCAGGCGATCATGTGACCAAGCTCTCGGAGCGAAACGCGCGTCACTTCTGGTACCGGTGCCCGAACTTCCGGTCGTACGGACCGCGGCCGCCGGCGCCTCACTCCTCGGCTCTAGGCTTGTCCCCTGGCTCACAGATACCCTCGTCAGGTTGGGTAAGACACCACCGGTCTCAGGCCGGAAAACGGGTTCTCTCACCCAGCCTCAACTTTCCCCCTTTTTCAGCCACAGCATTCCCCACATACTTCCCAGCTAGCAGGGATGTGGTGGAGGCTTCAAATATTGATGCATTCATACTATTTATGGCTCTGCATGGTTAATACTACTATCAATATATGATTATAACGCAAGGGTGGATAATGAGGAATCTGTATGCAAGGGACTGATGCACTTATGTAATAATTAATCTCAGAATTTATAATATTGGGTAATATACTGAATTTTATCATCTGACATTGATATATTGCTTTACTTTCAAATATCTGTGGCTCTTATTAGCCCTCTTCTCTCCCCTCTCCTTTTTTTGCTTACACCATGACTTCAATTTAAATTGTCTCCCCTGACATACATTGCCTGTGGTATTTTTGTCATAATTGCATGATTGGCAGAGGGATTCTCAGCACCTGAATTATATAGGATTGTAAAATATTGCTTTGCTTTCAAATAATTGTAACTAGCACTGGCCTTTTTTCTGCCCAGGCTATTGCTTTATGTCAAAGTGTTTATATATAAAAAAAAAAGACATTTCCAGTGGTACCTGCTGTTTGCTACAATTATGTTATGAATGTATTTTCAGCATCAATTCAATACCACTGCATGTGTAGATTTGATACACCCATCTATGAGGGAAATACGCAACCTTCAGTAAATGCAATGGTAAATGATATTTTACGGCTATCATTATTCTTTCTTCACAGACTGTTAGTAGTTAGATTTTCCAGCAATAATCTGGCAGTCTGACTTTTGACTACTCAAAACCCTATATATTTTTTCTGTGATTTATATCCTTGGTCCCAATACAATCGGAAAACGGTGCGCCTAGGAGATAAATTTACCTACGGTCAGACCACACTGAGTATGCCCAAACTCGTCTGATCTTGGAAGTTAAGCACTGCAGTGCCTGGTCAGTACCTGGATAGGAAACTACCAGGGAATACTAGGTACCGTAGGTATTTTATTCTCCAACATTTAATACAATTCTGGGACCCACGGCAGGAACTTGATAACAGGTTCCTGGCATTTATTGACTATACTAGACCCGAGGGAGTGACCTCATTCTACTAAAACTTCTATTATAGAGGATATAAGTGTAGTATATCATTTAATTGAATGAGGGATCACTTATTTTCGCTCATTTCGCCTACATTACAGTACACCAGTACTTGTGAACATTGATGTTCCTTGAATGTGGACGCTTGCTCTCGCTTCTTCTTTTTTAAGTATATATCAATAAAAGTTATGTTTTAATAAATTCATCATTTCAATTTTTCAAGTGTGCCCTGAACTGGATTATCACCTGAATATAAGAACAATGTAGCAATAATATAGAGATGTGCGGCTGGCACTTTTCGTGTTTTGTGTTTTGGTTTTGGTTCTAATTCCATTTTCGTGTTTTAGTTTTGGCTTGGTTTTGCCAAAACCACCCTTTCGTGTTTTGGTTTTGGTTTTGGATCTGGATGATTTTTTGGGGGAAAACACATCAAAACAGCTAAAATCACAGAATTTGGGGGTAATTTTGCTCATACAGTATTATTAACCTCAATAACAATCATTTCCACTCATTTCCAATCTATTCTGAACACCTCACACCTCACAATATTGTTTTTAGGCATAAAATTTGCACCGTGGTGGCTGTCTGACTAAGATAAGCGACACAAGTGTGCGGCACAAACACCTGGCCCATCTAGGAGTGGCACTGCAGTGGCAGACAGGATGGCAGATTTAAAAAATAGGCCCCAAACAGCACATGATGCAAAAAAGAAAAAGAGGTGCAATGAGGTAGCTGGATGGCCAAGCTAAGTGATACAAGTGTGCGGCAGAAACACCTGGCCCCTCTAGGAGTGGCACTGCAGTTACAGACAGGATGGCACTTAAAAAAACTAGTCCCCAAACAGCACATGATGCAAAGAAGAAAAAGAGGTGCAAGATGGAATTGATCTTGGGCCCTCCCACCCACACTAATGTTGTATAAACAGGACATGCACACTTTAACAAACCAGTCATTTCAGCGACAGGGTCTGTCACACAACTGTGGATGAAATGACTGGTTTGTTTGGGCCCCCACCAAAAAAGAAGCAATCAATCTCTCCTTGCACAAACTGGCTCTACAGAGGCAAGATGTCCACCTCATCATCATCCTCCGATTCATCACTCCTTTCACCATGTACATCCTCCTCACTGAGTATTAATTCGTCCCCACTGGAATCCACCATCACAGGTTCCTGTGTACGTTCTGGAGGCAATTGCTGGTAAAGGTCTTCCCGGAAGACTTTATAATTAATTTTGATGAACATCATCTTCTCCACATACGGGGGAAGTAACGTCCTACACTGATCGCTGACAAGGTTACCGGCTGCACTAAACACTCTTTTGGAGTACACACTGGAGGGGGGCAACTTAGGTAAAATAAAGCAAGCTTGTGCAAGGACCTCCAAATTGCCTCTTTTTCCTGCCAGTATACGTACGGACTGTCTGACATGCCTACTTGGATGCTGTCACTCATATAATCCTCCACCATTCTTTCAATGGTGACAGAATCATATGCAGTGACAGTAGACGACATGTCAGTAATCGTTGGTAGGTCCTTCAGTCCGGACCAGATGTCAGCTTGTGCTCCTGACTTCCATGCATCACCGCCAGTGGGTGGGCTAGGAAATGTTATCCTTTTCCTTGCAGCCCCAGTGGTGGGAGAAATTGAAGGAGGAGCTGTTGATGGGTCACGTTCCGCTTGAGCTGTCAATTTACTAACCAGCAGGTCTTTGCACTACTGCACACTTGTGTCTGCTGGAAAGAGAGATACAATGTAGGCTTAAACCTAGTATCGAGTATGGTGGCCAAAATGTAGTGCTCTGATTTCAACAGATTGACCACCCTTGAATCCTGGCAAAGCGAATGAAGGGCTCCATCCACAAGTCCCACATACTTTGCGGAATCACTCCGTCTTAGCTCATCCTTCAATTTATCCAGCTGCTTCTGCAAAAGCCTGATGAGGGGAATGACCTGACTCAAGCTGGCAGTGTCTGAACTGATTTCATGTGTGGCAAGTTCGAACGGTTGGAGAACCTTGCACAAGACAGAAATCATTCTCCACTGCGCTTGAGTCAGGTGCATTACCCCTCCTTTGCCTATATAGTAGGTGGATGTAATGGCCTTTTGCTGCTCCTCCATCCTCTGAAGCATATAGAGTGTTGAATTCCACCTCGTTACCACCTCTTGCTCCAGTTGATGGCGTGGCAGGTTCAGGAGTGTTTGCTGGTTCTCCAGTCTTCAGCACGCAGTAGCAGAATGCCGAAAGTGACCCGCAATTTTTTGGGCCACCGACAGCATCTCCTGCACACCCCTCTCATTTTTAAAAAAAATTCTGCACCACCAAATTAATTGTATGTGCAAAACATGGGACGTGCTGGAATTTGCCCAGTTGTAATGCACGCATAATATTGGTGGCGTTGTCCGATATCACAAATCCCCAGGAGAGTCCAATTGGGGTAAGCCATTCTGCGCTGATGTTCCTCAGTTTCCGTAAGAGGTTGTCAGCTGTGTGCCTCTTATGGAAAGCGGTGATACATAGCGTAGCCTGCCTAGGAATGAGTTGGCGTTTGCAAGATGATGCTACTTGTGCCACTGTGGGAGGCCATACATCTACCCAGTGGGCTGTTACAGTCACATAGTCCTTAGTCTGCCCTGTTCCACTTGTCCACATGTCCATGGTTAAGTGGACACTGGATACAACTGCATTTTTTAGGACCATGTTGACTCTTTTTCTGACGTCTGTGTACGTTTTCGGTATCGCCTGCCTAGAGAAGTGGAACCTAAATGGGAATTGATACCGGGGACACAGTACCTCAAACAAATCTTTAAGTGACTCTGAACTAATGGTGGATACCGGACGCACCTCTAACACCAACATAGCTGTCAAGGCCTCAGTTATCCGCTTTGCAAAAGGATGACTGCTGTCATATTTTATCTTCCTCACAAAGGACTGTTGGACAGTCAATTGCTTACTGGAAGTAGTACAAGTGGTCTTCAGACTTCCCCACTGGGATGACGATCAACTCCCAGCAGCAACAACAGCAGCGGCAGCAATAGCAGGTGTACCACTCAAGGATCTTACGGAGGAACCCCGGTTAGGAGAGGACTCCTCAGTCTTGACAGTGACATGGCCTGCAGGACTACGGATGTTCCTGACTGAGGAGGAAGTTGACGTTGAGGGAGTCAGTGGTGTGGCTTGCAGGAGCTTGGGTACAGGAGGAAGATGGGATTTAGGTGTCAGTGGACTGCTTACGCTCTTACCCAACATTTCTGAACTTGACAGTGACTTCTGATGAATGCGCAGCAGGTGACGCATAAGAAAGGATGTTCCTAGGTGGTTAACATCCTTACCCCTACTTATTACAGATTGACAGAGGAAACAGATGGCATTGCACCTGTTGTCCGGATTTGAGGAGAAATAATTCCACACCGAAGAGGTGGCTTTTTTGGTAGTTTGCCCAGGCATCACAATGGGCTTCTTCGTCCCAAGGACAACAGGTGTCTCCCCGGTTCCTGACGTAAACAAACCACATCACCATCAGAATCCTCATCGTCAACTTCCTCCTCAGCGCCAGCAACACCCATATCCTCATCCTGGTGTACTTCAACAGTGACATCTTCAATTTGAATATCAGGAACTGGACTGTGGGTGCTCCTTCCAGCACTTGCAGGGGGCGTGCAAATGGTGGAAGGAGCCACCTCTTCCCGTCCAGTGTTGGGAAGGTCAGGCATCGCAAACCGACACAATTGGACTCTCCTTGGGGATTTGTGATACCATCTCAGAGCGCACAGTTATTTTCTGTGCTCTTTCCAGCTTAACTCTTTTTTTATTTTTTCTAGTGGGAGGATGAGGGCTTCCATCGTCATGTGAAGCTGAACCACTAGCCATGAACATAGGCCAGGGCCTCAGCCGTTCCTTGCCACTCCCTGTCGTAAATGGCATATAGGCAAGTTTACGTTTCTCCTCAGACAATTTAAATTTATTTTTTTGGTTCTTTTTACTGAACTTTGGCTTTTTGGGTTTTACACGCCCTCTACTATCACATTGGGCATCGGCCTTGGCAGACGACGTTGATGGCATTTCATTGTCTACAGTATGTCATGGCTAGTGGCAGAAGCTTCAGCACTGGGAGGAAGTGGTTCTTCTTGATCTTTCCCTATTTTCTCCTCAAAATTTTGGTTCTCCGTTATTTTTTGGGAGTTATAAGAGACAATATGCGTCACAGGAATGACTGGAATTACTGATGACACAGGACACTACCAATGGTCTGATGCAGCCTAACAGGTTGTTATTATTGTTATACTGCAGCAGTGGATATATATAGCAGCAGCGTATATTGTCACTGGAATTACCGATGACACAGAACACTACCACTGGTCTGATGCAGCCCAACCAGTTGTTGATAATAATATAATTGTAATTTGTTATACTGCAGCAGTGGATGTATATAGCAGAAGGGTATACTGTCACTGGAATTACTGATGACACAGCAGGACACTACCAATGGTCTGATGCAGCCTAACAGGTTGTTATAATTGTTATACTGCAGCAGTGGATATATATAGCAGCAGCGTATATTGTCACTGGAATTACTGATAACACAGGACACTACCACTGGTCTGATGCAGCCCAACAGGTTGTTAATAATAATATAATTGTAATTTGTTGTACTGTAGCAGTGGATATATATAGCAGAAGCGTATATCGTCACTGGAATTACTGATGACACAGGACACTACCAGTGGTCTGATGCAGCCCAACAGGTTGTTAATAATAATAGTAAATATAAGGGAAATGGGGGACAGGGATGTCCTCTGCACCAGACAATTATTAGTGTCCTAATTTTGATAAAGGATTCCCCAAATTGTGTGATTACAGAAAGTTTTTTTCACCATTCATCATAGGGGGTGCTGCCATAGACAATAAGATTGAAGAACAACATAGGACAGAGAAAGATTGTCTCTTCGTTGGCGCACTTAGAAGAAAAGAGAGAAATATTTGTCTATTATAAATGTTAATTTTAAAATATAACTTTTATTGGTACGTAACTTAAAATATAGCAATTGAAAAACATAAGTGTGAAATAATATAAATCAATTATGTGAAATAAGTGAATAAATTCTGTGATACAAAATAATAAAATAACAAAAACTGATTCACTGTGCTTGAATTCTTTTTGCTCAATTTACTGTATTGTGTGTGTGTATATATATATATATATATATATATATATATATATATATATACTGTTATGGGACTATTAATGTTATATATGATACTTATATGATACTTATACTAAATGTAGACCATTGTTAGCAAACTAGACATATACTCTAAATACCTATCTTTACCATCCATGTGTGGAATATATACTGTCCAACCCTATATTTAGTATAAGTATCATATATAACATTAATAGTCCCATAACAGTATATATATATATATATATATATATATATATATATACATACACACACAATACAGTAAATTGAGCGAAAAGAATTCAAGCACAGTGAATCAGTTTTTATTATTTTATTATTTTCTATCACAGAATTTATTCACTTATTTCACATAATTGATTTATATTATTTCACACTTATGTTTCTTAATTGCTATATTTTAAGTTAAGTACCTATAAAAGTTATATTTTAACATTAACATTTATAATAGACAAATATTTATCTCTTTTCTTCTAAGTGCGCCAATGAAGAGACAATCTTTCTCTGTCCTATGTTGTTTCTTAATAATAATATAATTGTAATTTGTTATACAGCAGTGGATAAATATAGCAGCAGCAGCGTATATCGTCACTGGAATTACTGATGACACAGGACACTGGATATATGGCAGCAGAGAACACCAACACTGAATGGCTGGACTGATACAGCACAATACACTGACTAACCTGGACTGGTCTGCACAACACAGCCCCACTTTACAGCTACACTGAATATATGGCAGCAGAGAACACCAACACTGTGACTGCCTGGACTGATGCAGCACAATACACTGAGTGACTACACTGGACTGGTCTGCACAACACAGCACCACTTTACAGCTACACTGGATATATGGACTGGACTGAGCAGCACAACACTTGTCACCCCACTTTCCCGCCCCAATAAACAGAGACTGAGCACACTGAATACACATCCTCTCACTCTCCGAGACTGGAGTGAAAATGGCCACGACACGCGGCTCCTTATATGGAATCCCCAAATCCTGAGAGAATCCGACAGCGGGATGATGACGTTTTGCCGAGTTCGGGTTTCTGAGTCAAGAGGGAAGATCTGAGCCTGGCTCGGATCCGGACTCGAAAGGCAAAGTTCGGGGGGGTTCAGTTCTCTGAGAACCGAACCCGCTCATCTCTAATAATAATGAGAGCGCATATACAATTGAAAGAATTACAAATTGAATTCACACAATGAATAGTACACAATGAGTAATAAAACACAATTAAAATCAAAATGGTTGCTGAGCACCTCCCATGGAGAGTAAGGACACTGGGGGTCATTCAGACCTGATCGCACGCTAGTTTTTTTTGCTGCGCTGCGATCAAGTCAGAACTGCGCATGCGTATGCACCGCAATGCACAGGCATGTCTCACAAGTACAAAGCAGATCGTTGCTGTGTGATGGGTTTTACTAAGAATCCATTCGCACAGCCGATCGCAAGGGGATTGACAGGAAGAAGGCGTTTCTGGGTGGCAACTGCCCATTTTCAGGTAGTGGTTTGAAAAACGCAGGCGTGTCCAAGCATTTGCAGGGAGGGTTTCTGACATCAATTCCGGTCCCGGACAGGCTGAAGTGATCGCAGTGGCTGAGTAAGTCGTGGGCTACTCAGAAACTGCAAAAGATCTTTTTGTACCGCTCGGCTGCACATGCGATCACACACTTGCACAGCTAAAATACACTCCTCTGTAGGTGGCGACTATCTGATCGCAGTGCTGCAAAAAAAACTGCTAGCGAGCGATCAGGTCTGAATGACCCCCACAGTTCTTTAGACCCAGAATAATAGTTAAAAAGTTAATGATATATAGTTTGTAAAGTATCCACAAAAAGACTTGTATAGATCGCAGGTGATGAATGTAATGAGTCCCACCATGTAACGGCAATTAGCACTGTAATTTACTTTCCCTCACACCCAATGCCATGCGCTGAGATGGAAAGGCACAGTAGCAGAGCGGCACCCGGTTACCATCTGCAGGGTGCCACTCTGCTACTGTGCCTTTCCATCTCGGGGTTTGGCATCGGGTGCCGGCTCTCTGCTAGAGGCGTCTGGCAGCATCAGTGCTAACCTGCCCACTGCTGCATCGATACAGCTACAGGTGCACCTTTACTATCACCGCTGGTTTGCAATACCAGAAGTTTTTGAAGAGCAACCCCTACAGCGGTGAGCATTTACATCCATTGTGAGGGAAGTTCTATTACAGTGCTAATTGCCATTACATGGTGGGACTCATTATATTCAACACCTGCAGTCTATACAAGTCTTTTTGTGGATACTTTACAAACTATATACCATTAACTTTTTAACTATTATTCTGGATCTAAAGAACTGTGTCCTTACTCTCCATGGGAGGTGCTAAGCAACCATTTTGATTTTAATTGTGTTTTATTACTCATTGTGTACTATTCATGTGTAAATTAAATGTGTAGTTCTCTCAATTGTATATGCGCTCTCATTATTATTGCTAGTATGCAGAGGGGTCAATATGCAATCAACCAATCAAAATCAGATCGCTAATGCTGCATATCATCATCGCATCTGGTTGAACGGCTATGACTCCTGATATACCGTTTGTACATATGGGCCCAGGTCTACAGTACCTCAGATGCAATTATATTCTGACAAATACTTGCC
Organism: Pseudophryne corroboree; assembly: GCF_028390025.1. Classification (NCBI taxonomy): domain Eukaryota; kingdom Metazoa; phylum Chordata; class Amphibia; order Anura; family Myobatrachidae; genus Pseudophryne; species Pseudophryne corroboree. The sequence goes on along the minus strand of NC_086444.1, from coordinate 225,034,470 downwards.
AGCTGCTTCCTCCCATTCTCCAGTCATAATGAGTCAAATTCAGGATGCTCCTAAATGTGCATACGAATGGACATGCAGAATGGAAATTCAGATTTTATGCAAAAATTGCAGATATATGTCCTACTCTAAAAGGCCTATTTACTAATAAGTGGCAATAAGAAAATGTCCTATTGCAGCAAATATTTTGAAAATGTTACTGAGGCATACTCAGCTCCCAAGTGGTACTGGCTAGCAGCAGTAAGAGATATAGGGGTATATTCAATTGAAGTCAGATCCATTCCGACATTCATTTGTCGAAATGGATCCGACCTTGGCTATTCAATGCAACCTCAATTTGACTTTAATGTCGAAATGGATCTGACTTCAATTCAATCGAATTGAGATGGTTGAAACACAAGCACGCGGATTGGCAGCTATTCCGCCGATCCACGTGCTTTTCGACAAGTTGAATTCCTCAACTTGCCGAATAATTTGAGGCCAGATTGAATAGGTCGGAACCCCATCCAACCTAAAAAAGTCGAAAACTTGCCGTCTTTTCGACAGATGGCAGCTTTCGACTTCAATTGAATATACCCCATAAGCCTGGTTCACACATTTACATGAGGAAAACCAATTTGAATTATATCTATCTATCTATCTATCTATCTATTTATCTATCTATCTATCTACATACAGTACCTCCCAACATTTTCAAATTGTGGAGCAGGGCATTTTCTGTCACTGAGGGGGCATGTCCAGTACTGGCATGCCCCCAGTCCCTCTGTCTCCATTGAATAGATGCTGTGTGCATGCTAAGCAGAGCAGCGAGTGACAGGAGCCTCCAAATTGCCCCCCGACCTCCACCGCAGGACACTGTGGCCCTCGGGTGTGAATGCGGGACAGCCCCCAAAAAAGAGGCCTGTCCCACAAAAATCGGGACAGTTGAGAGGTATCTTTCTATGTACTGTATCTCTTTCTCTGTATATATATATATATATATATATATATATATATATAACTATGTAAAAATTTATATTTCTTACAAAAAAAATGCTTTTTTTAATTAATAAAGCATCTTTCTCTGTAAGGATCCTTTGCTATCACTATCCTGAGGTGGCGTTAGTGATAGGAGGACAGTGACAGTACTTTTGTCATTGATGGGGAAACCTTCACCAGCAATCACTGACCAAATGACTTTGACAGTTAGGAGTATGCCTTGTCTGTGGCAAAATACTTGTTTTCTTTGTAAAAATGAGTATTCTCCCTGTGGTAAATAGGCTTCTAAATAACCCTGAATATTTAGGGGAAGAAAACTCACAATGATAATAGCTTTCAGCGACAGCAAATTAAAACAAACTATTGTGCAAAAAGTAATCTATTAAATTACATAAAATCTGTAGTCTCCTAAATGCTGTAGTTTAAACCAATATAAATTCCAAAATTTGAATAATATACTTTCAAATTGTACAGTTGTTCCCTGAAGAATAGACGCCCTTGTGCTGTTTTTTTTTTTATAATTAAGTGCTACTCTATTTGCATTTGTACCTTGCTTTCATTATTAAGATTGTACATCTCAGCTCAAATGACAGCTAGATATGATATTCAGAAGTGTTTCACAAAATGTTCAGCTTCTCCCACATATTAAACACAAAATGTTGCACTTTTTGCCAGCAGAATTTGACCTTAAGGGCCAAATGTAATAGAGTGAGAGTTTCAGAAAGTGAGAGATTTGGTAAGGTTTTGCAGTTTTTTTTAAAGTGGCAATCATTTACACAGCAAGATCAACCTGGTTTTGGAGTGTAAATGATTGCCACTTTAAAAAAACCTGCAAAACGTTACCAAATCTCTCACTTTCTGAAGCTCTCACTCTATTGAATTTGGCCCTATGTGTTCCCAGTCCTACACAATATAGCAGCATGAATTTATAGTATCATGGTTCCAGCTCTATTTATTCCATGAGCTGAAAATGTACAAATACTGTGCCGATTGGCATTCAGCAGAAAGGCAAAGCAAATGCCAAATTCAAATATTGGATGTCTGCAACCTCCCACCAGTGCAAACTGGCTTGCTCTGCAACGAAAGTCAATGATTGATTGCACCCATCTCTGGGAACAGCACTCATTCATTCCAAGTGAACAGCATAGTGGTGACCAAATTTATTGAGCTTTCAAATCTAAAATAAAAATACATAAATAACACCAATGCACCATCACCGATAGCCACCCAGAGTACAGCTCAGCAGATTTACAGACAGATCAGCGCACTCAGATGATCACCTAGTCATGAAAAGCACCTTCCCAGCACCACACAACACAGCTGCCAGGCTTTAGCCAAGAGGTAGGGGGCATGATTGTAAATATAAATGAGTGTTAAAAATTTGGTAACTCAATGGAGAAGTAAATTTGAGACGTCTTAATGTAAGTAAATATTAATCCGTGGGTCTTGGCGTTACCCGAGGAGCACCCATAGCAGATACGTTAAAAAGTGACAGGACCATTTTTGTAGTTTATTAAATTCTACACACTGGAGGTGCAATCAAAATTTTGATCCGATTGTCCATTTGGGTGTTATCGTTCACGTAACGCAAGTCACGTATTAGTAATGATGTCATTATGTCAACCCCCTTTTCAGCCCCTTTGGGGAGGTTTATTTAAATTTTAATTATGTAGTTTTCCTATTTCCCACCAGTAGAATAAATTTAGTTTTCCTAACATATCGAGAAGACAAACAGTGGTAGCTGCTCAATCATTCCTGGAGATAATTATACATCAGGTGAGAAAGGGAGAGGGGTCACAAACAAACAGCAGACAGAGTGGGGGTGCTTTTACCCCTATCTCCCCCCAGCACACTAAAAATGACCTGTAACAATACCTGAACCTATCTGGTAATAGAATTTCAGAGAAATTGGTCACATGCATTTGCAAAGACATGTTTAGCTGCTGGCTGCATCTAGGCTTCTCCGATATCAGCAGTCCTAACACTACATAATGGCAGTACCCACATAGAGCCATGTGATTTGTCTACAGTAAGGCCTCAGGATAAAGGCTCATACTAAAACGCATCCAGACAGAGGGTTAGCTTACCTGGGAGCAACCCCCAGGATCTCCCATTAGCACTACAAGGAACAGCATGCCTTCAAAATGCTGTTCCCATTCAATGCCTTCTCGCACATGCAGACAAACAGTGGTAGCTGCTCAATCATTCCTGCAGATAATTCTATATCAGGTGCTAGAAAGGGGAAGGAGTCACAAACAAACAGCAGAGAGGGGAAATTACCTGTAACAATACCTAAACCTATCTGGTAATAGAATTTCAGAGAAATTGGTTGCGTGCATTTGCAAAATACATGTTTAGCTGCTGGCCGTGTAAAGGCTTTTCCGATATCAGCAGTCCTAACCTTTCTAGTAACTGATATATAATTATCTCCAGGAATGATTGAGCATCTACCACTGTTCATCTGCATGTGTGACAAGGTGTCTCCCAGGTAAGCTAGCCCACTGTCTGGATGTGTTTAGTATGAGCCTTTATCCTGAGTCCTTACTGTAGACAAATCACATGGCCCTCTCTCTTTCTGCTGTTTGTTTGTGACCCCACCCCCTTTCTAGCACCTGGTATATAATTATCTCCAGGAATGATTGAGCAGCTACGCCTGTTTGTCTGCATGTGTGAGAAGGCATTGAATGGGAGCAGCATTTGGAAGGCATGCTGTTCCTTGTAGTGCTAATGGGAGATCCTGGAGGTGGCTCCCAGGTAAGCCAGCCCTCTGTCTGGATGCATTGTAGTATGAGCCTTTATCCTGAGGCCTTACTGTAGACAAATCTTATGGCCCTATGTGGGCACTGCCATTATGTAGTGTTAGGACTGCTGATATCGGAGAAGCCTTGATGCGGCCAGCAGCTAAACATGTCTTTGCAAATGCATGTCACCAATTTCTCTGAAATTCTATTACCAGATAGGTTCAGGTATTGTTACAGGTAATTTTTTAGTGTGCTGGGGGGATAACAGGGGTTGGAAAGCACCCCCCTCTCTGACTGCGAACATATCAGGAAGTAAGAGAATTAGTGTGAGTGACTGAGTGAGTGAGTGAGTGAGTGAGTGAGTGAGTGGCTTTTGCATATATATATATATATATATATATATATATATAGAGAGAGAGAGAGAGAGAGAGAAGATTATTTTTATTATTAATAAATTATTATTATTATTATTATTATTTATTTGTTTTCAAAATGTTTATTATTTTTGTGTATTATTGTTGTTTTGGTAATTATCTCATGCTGGACATACATGCTACAATTCACTGTCTGATCTACCTGATATCAGCGGATAGGCAGGATAATTTCAGCATGCATGTGGGCAACCAATGTGGTAATATTGATCGGTCAGACATGCCGGATCGTCCAGCATGCCCATCTGATTCAATATTTTGAAAGGGTCATGTCGGCTTCATCAGGCGGTGTATGCCCTACCACGCCCAACCATCATGGGAAATGTCTCTTCCCTGGGGGCAGAACACTAACATCATGTGACATACACTGCAGGGTCAGATAAAATGCCTTTCGGTCTGACAGGCATTTTATCTGACTGTGTATGCCCTGCATAACATTTGAATTGATAGAAAATAATAAATTATATGTGAAGCTATAGAACAGTATGACTTTAAGGCTGGAAACATATTGTGGTGTCTGTACTGTACATTAGCTTGAAATAACGACATTCAAACACAATGTTACCCTCATGTAAAGTCGGCATTCCCACTTACAGTCATAACATAATATCTCCTGTTTTGCATTCTGCAGACATTATACTCAGTTGGATAGTGTAATAAAAATGATTAGTTTGAATGATTATTTCTCTCTCTGCCTAACATTGATCTGCAATCTGTTTCTGCACTGACCTTTCCTACACTCAGCCCTTGCTTGTCATTGAAGGGACAGGAGCTTATTTCCAATATGAATTGTTTTTATGTTCACTCAATACATTTCCTACTAGCTTCTTGTTCCAAAGTAATGATGACATATGATACACGTTAGCTTTATAACAAGAGCCGCTGTCCTCTACAATAACTGGAGGAAGCATCATGCTATTGAAATGTAATGACAAAGCAAAGATCAGATCTTATTTCTGTCTTACACTGTTAAGAGTCTCTCTGCCTCTTCACTATATTCTGTTTAGGCTTTTTTTTATAATCTTGTGCCCACTCACTTAAGCTTAATGGATGTAATACAAGAAAATACAGTAAATAATATACCATATCATTTACGGAAATACAATATTTATTTTAATGAAAAGTAGGCTTGTTTTTTTAAAAAGATGTAAAGCTCATTTAGGTATTTTTATAGATGTAAAATCCTTATTTTCCCTTATTCGATTAAAAAACCTCCAACAATTATAACAATAGACTGAGACCTATAACTGAGACCGCAGCAAAAAGACAAGACAGATATGATAATCACTTGTGGGTACCATATGTTATTGGATAGCCCCAAGACAAATACACAAATGGAATGCAGATGACTGTAGATTAGAATTCACTTCGATTAAATAAAGGTATTTCAAGAGAAATTAATATATGCCAGTGGTTAATATAAACTATTAATCCCACAAATTCCCAAAATACACCTATTGTTTTTTACTAAGAGAAAAATTACTTTAAATATTTCACTGTCACACTTACCCTTGTACTCCATATGGGATATTTATTAAAGTTCGGAAAGAGATATAATTTTGAAAGGTAAAGTTCTAGCTAATCAGCTATTGACTTACATTTTACAGGCTGTGTTTGAAAAATGACAGGAGCTGATTGGGTGGTACTTTATCTCACAATGTTATGTCTTTCCAAGCTTTAATAAATACCCCCCATGTATTTAAGGGTTCACTATGGCTGGCCGGCGGTCGGGCTCCCGGCGACCAGCATCCCGGCGCCGGGAGCCCGACCGCCGGCTTACCGACAGCTTGGCGAGCGCAAATGAGCCCCTTGCGGGCTCGCTGTGCTCGCCACGCTACGGGCACGGTGGCGCACTACGCGCGCCACACTATTTTATTCTCCCTCTATGGGGGTCGTGGACCCCCACGAGGGAAAATAATTGTCGGTATTCCGGCTGTCGGGCTCCCGGCGCCGGTATACTGAGCGCCGGGAGCCCGACCGCCGGCAAACAGAAGACCACCCGTATTTAAATATTATGGGGAGATGTACTAAGATTTGGAAAATCATAAAGTGGAGAGAGATAAAGTACTACCCAATCCGTTCCTAACTGCCATTTTATAGGTTGTGTTTGAAAAGTGACAGTTATGAGCTGATTGGTTGATTGTAGATCTATCGTTATAACAAGTCAGTGGTATCAAAGCAATACTGTTCTTGTTGGTATTGCTGATTTTCAATGTTTCAATGACAGCAACATTGTGAGAGCAATGAAAACCAAATTGATTACCATTATATGCTGCAGATTTTATAGCTTAGAAAACATCCTTGCCTGATGTGCCGCTGCTCTGCTATATAGCAGCTAGCAGTAGTGGGTGGATGAAAAGTGTTACGGGGGCATCCGCCCCTACCGCATGGTGAAACAAACATTTCAAAGATATTTTCCTGGTTTTAGGGAGTTAGCCAAATTTTAGGACCTCAACACTGGAGTAAGAGGAAGGTCTTGAGTCCTGTTATTTTGAGAGGTGTGTGGCATTGTCAAGAAACAGCAATAATTTATAGTGATAAATGGGAAAACCCCTAAAAGCAAGTGAGCCCCTTTCAGAGCCCTCATCTGTTCAGAGAAGGGAGTACAGGGTCATCCCCATTAAACTGATAACAGGAAGGGTTGAGTGAAGGGCTGACCCATGTGAAGTGCCCCATAGAAGGGGAACATGGTTATATAAAGCAAGTCAGAGACTCCTGGCAGTGAAGAAGTAGTAGCAGCTTCTGTAAGGAGGAATAAGCACTGACCATGTATAGTGCTGCAGTGTTCCTGTAATGCAAGTGTGTGCAGTGGAGAGAGAAATATCTCCAGCACAGTGAAAATTATGCAGACAACCAGTGAAGGAATCCTGGTCTCCACAGTGGAGGACAGTGAGTACCCTTTTATGAGGCGGAAAGGGAAAGAATATTTTAAGTGTAAATCATTACCCTGTTTGATAGTCCCCTGAGAAGTGCTCCCATAGGGGGATAGCTATCAAACGTAAGTGAAGGAAGATAAAGGGGACGAAGTTAATCTCTCAAACTACAGGATACCGGCAGTCGAAATACCGACATGGGAATCCTGACAGCAGAAAAAATGCCGGCGGTCAAAATGCCAACTGCCGCCCATTATTCCCACTTGGGTGGCGGTCCGCATCCCCACCGGAATGGGAATATAATAATGTGGTGAGCTAAGCTCGCCACCGAGCCCACGAGGGGATTCACTGCGCTCAATGTCAGGATTACAATTGTTGGGATTCTGGCATCGGTCTCCTGACTGTTGGGATCCCGACAGATGGGATTTCATACTGAATCAAAATAAAGTACTAGCCAATCAGCTTCTAACTGCCATTTTAGAATGTGCATTAAAAATGTCAGGAGCTGATTGGTAGGTACTTTATTCCTCTGCACTTTATCACTCTCCAAGGTTTGATAGATCTCACCCACCCACACCCCCTTCCCCAAACAGTAATTTTACAGACTGTACTTTATAAATGACTAGCTTGTCTATCCATTTTTCACACAGGAATTTCTGATTTTCACGGTTGTAAATATAAATGAGTGTTAAAAATTTGGTAAATCCATAGAGCTATAAATTTGAGAAGTCTTAATGTAAGTAAATATTAATCCATGGTTCTTGGTGTTACCCTAGGAGCACCGATAGTGGATATGGCAAAAAGTGATAGGACCATTAGTTTATTAAATTCTACACACTGGAGGTGCAATCTAAATTTTGATCCAATTGTCCATTTGGGCGTTATCATTCACGCAACGCAAACCATGCATTGTTAATGATGTCATTGTTTCAACCCCCTTTTCATCCCCTTAGGGGAGGTTTATTAAAATCCTAATTATGTTGTTTTCCTATTTCCCACCTGAAGAATGCTTATGTTAAATTTCAGCTTCCTAACATATCGGGAAGTAAGAAAATGAGTGATGAGTGAGTGAGTGAGTGAGTGAGTGAGTGAGTGAGTGAGGTCTGTCACATTTTTGTAGTTTATTAAATGATGAAGCAACTGTATTATTAAATTCCTAATAAATTTAAGTTGTCTCATTAAACGCCTTATAAATTTAAGTTGTCTCTTAGAAACACACACACACACACAGAAAAATCTTTCTCTCCATACTGATGAAATAACATGATTTGCAAATCATAAAATGTAACTCATACTTACATAGGAAATAACTACTTAATAATCTATTTACATTGGAGAAGGCTTGGGGCAAGGGAATTTTTTTTAGAGTTGGCCTTCTAAAGACCAATTGAGGTTCCTGTGGTAACACCTTCCCTATAATCGGGTCCGAAAATAGCACATCCCAATGTTTCTTCAATACACTCCTAATTTGTTTTTCCTTACTGTTATACTTGGTAGTGAATGGAAAAAAAAACTTACTGTAAATAAACTTTCTTTCCCATTTTACCATTTTTTAAGATATAAGCATACAAAACTTAGTGTGAATGGTGTTCCCATTGTGGTACCACAACGCTGGATCAAATATTGAGCCTGAAATTTTATATTTTTCAATATATAGTTAATAAATTCCAACAGGAACACTCATTTTACTGCATATCTGTAACACTTGAATCCATTCTTAAAAAATCTAGATAATAGATATATAGATAGATATATAGAATATATAAGATAGTATACATATCTATATATAATATCTACGTCTTTATATAACATAGGATAATATTAAAGTTTAAGACCCTAATGTATATGTCATGCTGTACCAATAATGAAAGCTCTAAAATACACATGTGGACATCTTGTATGTATACATTTATATATTGTCATTGCATGTAAGGGATAGTTTATGTGTGCTTTCACATTCCCAAACCATGGTGATAGACATTAGTTCAGATTAAAAATAAAATAAAACCACAAAGCAGTAGCTTGAAATATACTACCATTGTCTTTTATTTCATTATCAGAAGTATTTAATTCAGTGATACATACAGATGTGTCCTCATATGCCTTTGCCTTCTATGCATGCAAATAATCCTGGCATAGCATGCTGTTCGTGGGTGCATGTGTAAACTCTCTGACTATTCTCTAGCTTTTCTTCCCACTTCAGAGTACATCGAGCTGTTGTCATTGGCTCACCTTGGGTCTGGATTGAAACGTGTGTCTACTCTTCCTAATGCATGGCTACAAGGAGTAGTGAATGGTTTTGTGGTGTCTACCAGACTAACCTCACTGGATTACTGCTGAGTGTGGATAGAAGGGATGCGATAGGGATGCGATAATGCAACAATAGATATAACCAGAAACAAGCAAAGGTTTGGGATGGAAACCAATGGTTGGAACATAGCACACAGACAAGAAGTCAAAGTACTGTAAGCACTACACTGTAATTGACAGAAACAATCTGGGTCAATAATGAATTGTCAGCCAGATTGACTGAAGACAATGGCATTCACAGTCAGTGTAAAGCCCAACTTGCCTGGAAGTGGCGGATTACAAAAACTGCCACATAATAAATAAAGCACAATAGATCAATATGCTGTCAGGACATTTATAGCTCTGAGGTAGAAATTGCCAATTTTCAATTGATGCAGTGAAATCAAGGATCAATCATGTTATGGTGTGTAAAAATGTCATGCTAAACTGTGTAACCTCAATTATGTACATCTGGTATTCCATTCTAGTACTTCTTAAACTTCCACCACAACCTTCTCCCTTAATCTATTTCCCGTTATTTTTTTATTTGTTTTCATCAGCCCACTGTAAGGGAAACATCTTCTTCACTGAAAATGTACCAAATGTTCCTTTAACAATGTATTAAAAATCAAACAAATGCATAAAAAGGGCTTTAGAATCACAGTGTATTTGACCATTTCTGAAGATCCCCTCCCCACGACCCATATACTTAAATGTATGCACTGCTTTTAAAATTGCTGTCACAGCAGCAGGAAAGATATTAATAATTTGCCCCCTAAACTACCATCATAATATTAAAATGGTGCCCCCATTTGGATTAAAAAAGAAAATACTTCTTCCAGAAAAATAAAAGATTTGCCTAGCTTGATCTGAAAAAAAAACGACACAACCCAGGCACAACTTACTCCGATGAGCCATGGTCAATACATTCAAATTATTATTATTATTAATTGATAGCCAGACAGCCAACCAGGAGCTCTTAGACTCCTTATTGGCTGTGTGTTATCTTGAAGATACTGTATATATTGATCTTTGTCTTCTCTGTCATTATAAATTACATTATTAGTCCATGTACTGCATTTTTATTGTAAATAGAGATGACTTGTCTTAGAACTCTTAACATCTTCTGTTTCACATTTATTGGGGTGAAAGGGTGGAGTGGATTAAAGAAAATCCTTGCACAAAATTGCAAGAAACACAGGACAATTTATAGCAGGGTATATTACCTCAGCAAGCTGTAGGGAAAAATCAATCTATAATTGCCAGTAATCTAAATACATAAATTGGACAGAAGCATGACATATATAGTGTTCAATGTTAATCAAGTTGGATCTAAGTATATATTTTCTGGAACATGTGCAATCCATTAGCCCATTTTAGAATCCATGCTAATGGTGATCTACAAATGAGTGGTCAAGATGCCAAAACTGCATTAATAAATACTGTTTTATTGCTAGTAATCTGATATCTCTTTCCCTAACTCTCACTACATAATTCTTATCAAGTGATATTTTGCCAATGTAATTCATGATTTATTATTTTCTGTTTAGGTACCACATATGTGGCTATGGATAAGTACAAGATGTGTGAATTATTATTATTATTATTATTATTATTATTATTATTATTATTATCCTTTATTTATATGGCACCACAAGGGTTCCACAGCACCATGGAGAAGCCTATTTACCTTGTTCTGCTACAATACGTATCCTTCAAATTGACATATCACTATAGCAATACCAGATGTATATCATTTAATAAAAACTTGCTTCTTTAGCTGAACCAGTGGTTCCCAAACTTTTTTGAATCACGGAGCCTTAGAGTATCAGCATTCTTTTCACAAAACCCCTAGGCCAAAAGTTTTTTATTAATATATTTTGAACAAAAATATTACATTAAGTAAACTGTGCCTACTTGTCATCCTTAGGTTCAATTATGTGGTGGTGTACAGTTGTACTACTGATTGTCCACATGTTTTATGATTGGCAGCCGCTAGCACTGGCTTAGCCTATCACTTTGACCATAAATAATATGATTTGATCGTGGACCCCCAACCCGAGGCAGCTCTGCTAAAGCCTCGTGGCATACTTGGGTGCCTAGGCACCCAGTTTGAGAACCACTGAGATAAACCAATACTTAAAAAATGAAGGTGGAGAAAAAATGCTGCCTTCAGCTTCCATAAATAGATATGCTCTAAGTAAACATTATTTTAAGGACTAAATTTACTACGCAGTGCTTTTTAATGCTACCACTTCCTTGACGACTAGAGTTAACCACTGTGCTGTGGAGGATAAGTGGGGCTCATGCATGCAGTGCAGTGCAGAGGATGAGCTCCACTCGACCACAGTTATGGGTAAAGCATCCCCCTAAAATGACATTACCTTGTGCCTACCAGTCTAGACAATTGATGGGGGCTTCCTGCAGCTTTTGGCAGCACAGCTGTAACATAAAAAAAATATTGAATGAAAATGATGATGTGGGGGATGGACTTTAAGTCTTGCTATCTTACCCACTGGGTAACCGCCAGTAAGCATACCTTTGCCGGGATCTGGTAGCAGATTTCCAGCACGGGGGCGGGAGCGAGCGCAGCAAGCACTGTGGGCTCGCTGCGCTCACCATGCTGGGTGTCGTGGACACCCACAAGTGGGAATAGTTCCTGCTGGTCGGCATGCCGACCGTCGGGATTGTGAGGGGGTGGGATGTAGGGGGAAGTTATGTCTCCTGACCGCCGGTCACATAACTACATCCCCTTACCCACCATATAACATAGAAAGATGGTAGTAGCCTGATTTCAAATGGTGTGCCCACATAAAATCTATTATCTAGTGATAACACTGATCATCAGTTAACCCCCCTGCACTATTTAAAAATAATGTAGACCAGGCATGGGGAACAGCTTTCCCAACCTGGATATCAATAATTAAGAGGAACCCATTTTAGAGAGAGGGGGTCCCTCTATCAAATTCTGTGGGCCATTAGTGCTTATTATCTGGTGATCAATTGTGATCAATCGGCACTGTTACTCCACACTGTACCACACTATATCCATATAATGGTTGGAGGGCACTACGTATCCTATCATCTCCATAATGACCCCATAAACTGTTTGGGAACCCATATTTGAAAGCGCAGATTCCCCTTTTTCTACTTTTTGTAACTATTACACTGTTTTTTGTAAAATACATGTTTTCTGTATATTGGTATACGGCCACTTTGGTTAAATCGTATTCAGGACCTTGTCACAACTGAGGGCTGGTGCCGGTAGCTGGAAGCCTCAGCTGTAGGGGCTGACGGATACCGGAACTTAGTAGGGGAAAGTAGACTCCTAGACATGCGTTAGGACAGTAGCAGTAAATGCCCAAAGGCGTGACCACGACAACTGAGAATGTCTTTGAGGGTTTTTATTAAATAAAAAGTCATATAAGGTGCAATGAGAAAATAAATGTCACAGGTAAGTATTGGGAGCACAACTGGTTATGACCAGTAATCCAGAAAGTAATGAAAAGTTCTGTATAATACTTGGGGACCCAGGTGAGGTAAAATGTGATTCTGGGAACGGCAAGTGTAACTGTAAATAATAATAAAGTTCGTGGATAAACAATAAATGAAGCTGGGGTGCGCTGGGAAACAAAAGATGAAGCTGGGGTTCGTAGGAACACTGTAGATGAAGCTGAGGTTCGCAGGAACACTGTAAGTGAAGCTGGAGTTCGTAGGAACACTAGATGAAGCTGGGGTTCGCAGGAACACAGTAAGTGAAGCTGGGGTTCGCAGGAACACAGTAAGTGAAGCTGGAGAGTGGCTGCTGGAAAGCCAGAGTATCGCACACTCTTAGCACTGGGTGCGAGAGCAAAGGAAACAGGTTGCACCACAGGGCTTGGATACAGGAAAACTGGAACTGCACTGCAGAGGGGAATCACCAGGGAGTCAGGCTGTAATGCAGAAGAAGTCCACAGGAGAATCCACAGAGAACTGCACACTGGAAACACTGGAAGGACAATTGAAGCACTGACAACCTTCTGGGTGCTGGGACAGGATATTTATACCTGCTGGACAGCAGGGATTGGCTGGCAATTACTCCCTGGCTCCAGCAGCACTACAGATAGGTGAAATGATGACATGTGATTGGAGTCCAAGATGGCTGCGCCCACTGACAGAATCTGAAGGGGAACTAAGCACTGGGGGACATGTGCAAACCACAATGGCAGCGGAGGCCGCAACACCAGAGACTCCACGCGCCCAAAAGTGCACTGCGGCCGCAGGGATGGAAGCAGCAGCTGAGGCACACGAGGACGCGCATCCAGCAGTGACCCACAGGCGCAGCAGGGACGGCTGCGACGGGGATGAAAGCGCCGCACCTCCGTAAGTACGTATACTGAGGCAGCCACTGAAACCAACGCTGCAGGAAACAGATAGAACTAAGGCCCGGCCCTGGCTCGCTGAGCCAACCTCAGGAGGCACCTAACAGATAGAAAGCGGTGTCTCAGTACCCGGATCGTGATAGCACCCCCACCCTTTAGGAGTGGCCCCAGGACACTTCATAGGTTTTCATGCGAACTTGGAGTGAAATTTTTGGACCAACTTAGGAGCATGAACATCGGAAGCGTTTGTCCAGGAACATTCTTCAGGGCCATAGCCCTTCCAATCTATCAGATACTGGAGATGACCATATCTAATTCGAGAATCCAGTATCTTGGTGCCCCCGTACTCAACACCCCGTTGAGTCTGGACCTTGGGAGCAGAGGGTAACGCAGAATGGAAGCGATTCAAAATCACTGTCTTGAGAAGAGAAACATGGAACATCTAAGGAACTTTCAAGAACGGAGGTAGCTGAAGTTTGTAAGCAACTGGGTTAACAACTTGCTCAATCGAGAACGGACCGATATAGCGGGGAACAAATTTCATACTTGGAACCCTCAGTCATAAATTCTTCGTAGATAGCCATACGCGGTCACCAACTTTAAGGGCAGGAATTGCCCTACGCTTCTTATCTGCAAATCTCTTGTACCTGGAGGATGCTTTCAAAAGGGCTGCACGAACATTCTTCCAGTTATTTGAAAACTGTCGAATCGTGATGTCAGCTGCAGGCACAGAGGTTGCTGGAAGCGGCTGGAACTCAGGAACTTTTGGGTGAAACCCATAGTTGGTGAAGAGTGGCGTGGAGGAAGATGAAGAATGGTACTGATTGTTGTGGCAGAACTCAGCCCAAGGGAGAAGTTGAACCCAGTCATCCTGGGATGAGGATACATAGATACGGAGGAAGGCCTCCAAGTCTTGATTCACCCTCTCAGTTTGCCCATTTGTTTGAGGGTGTTAGGCTGTAGAGAATTTCAGCTTGACTTGGAGCACTTGACAGAGACTTCGCCAGAACTTAGGGGGTCATTCCGAGTTGTTCGCTCATTGACGATTTTCGCAACGGAGCGATTAATGCAAAAATGCGCATGCGCATGGTTCGCAGTGCGCATGCGGTTAGTACTTTTGCTCAAAACTTAGTAGATTTACTCACGTCCGAATTAAGATTTTTCATTGTTGAAGTGATCGTAGTGTGATTGACAGGAAGTGGGTGTTTCTGGGCGGAAACTGGCCATTTTCTGGGAGCGTGCGGAAAAACGCAGGCGTGTTAGGGAAAAACGCGGGAGTGTCTGGAGAAAGGGGGGAGTGGCTGGCCGAACGCTGGGCGTGTGTGTGACGTCAAAACAGGAATGAAACTGACTGAACTGATCGCTATTTGTGAGTAGGTCTGGAGCTACTCAGAAACTGGTAAGAATGTTCTATTCGCAATTCTGCTAATCTTTCGTTCGCAATTCTGCTAAGCTAAAATACACTCCCAGAGGGCGGCGGCTTAGCGTGTGCAATGCTGCTAACATCTGCTAGCGAGCGAACAACTCGGAATCACCCCCTTGGCCACAAACTGAACACCTCTATCGGAAATTATCTCTGCAGGGAGACCATGCAATCTGAAGATTTCTTGAATGAAAATGTGTGCCAACTTGGAAGCTGACGGAAGACCGGTGAGAGGGATAAAATGAGCCATCTTGGTGAACCGGTCAACTACCACCCAGATGGTATTGAATTTGTTACACACAGGGATATCCGTGACGAAATCCATCGAGAGATGAGTCCATGGACGATGAGGAACAAACAAAGGAACCAGTTGCCCAGTGGGTGACTGGCGGGGTACTTTATGTTGGGCACATTTTGGGCAGGAGGCCACAAATTCAGCAATGTCCTTCTTTAGGGTTGGCCACCAGTATGATCTGTAAACAAATTCTAAGGTCTTGCGTATACCCGCGTGCCCGGCAAAGCGAGACTAATGTGCCCAATGCAAGAGCTTCCTTCTGAGAGCCGGTTTGACAAAACTTTTCCCTGGCGGGGGCATAGAGTCCATCCTCACTGCGGAGAACGCCACTGGAGCAATAATATTATGCTTGTCAGTAGACTCAGACTCATTTTCTTGCTCCCAGGAGCGGGAAAGGGCATTGGCCTTACAATTCTGTGACCCTGGACAAAACTGCAACTTGAAGTCAAATCTGGAGAAGAAAAGTGCCCACCTGGCTTGGTGAGGGTTAAGACACTGAGCGTCTTTTAGGTATAGGGGGTTCTTGTGATCCGTCATAATGGTGATGACATGAGAAGCTCCTTCTAATAAGTACCTCCACTCTTCCAAAGCGAGCTTAATCGCCAAAAGTTCTTGGTCACCGATGGCGTAATTCCGTTCGGCAGGAGAGAACTTTCGTGAAAAGAAGCCACACGGATGCAAATGACCATCATTAGTTCTTTGAGACAGTATTGCGCCCACTCCAACAGAAGAGGCGTCCACCTCGAGAATAAAAGGCAAGCTGGTGTCTGGCTGTTTCAAAACCGGAGCAGAGATGAATCTTTGTTTCAACAAATGAAAGGCTTGGATAGCTTCTTCTGGCCATTTGGAAGGATTGGTACCCTTTTTGGTAAGAGCCGTAATTGGCACTACAACGGTGGAAAAGTCTCAAATAAATTTCCTGTAGTAATTGGCAAATCCTAGGAACCTCTGATGCCCTTGAGGGTTACAGGAATTGGCCAATCTTGGATCGCTTGAAGTTTCTCGGGGTCCATCTCCAGACCGGAACCGGATACAATATACCCCAGGAACGGGATGGATTTAACTTCAAAGACACACTTTTCCAGTTTGCAATATAGATGATTAGTACGGAGATGGTACAGGATCTCTTTCACTCAGAACCGATATTTCTCCAGATCATTCGAGAAGATAAGGATATCATCGAGATAAACCACAACATGACGATACAGGATGTCACTAAAGATTTCATTCACGAAGTGTTGGAATACCGCTGGAGCATTGCTGAGACCGAAAGGCATGACGAGGTACTCGTAATGTCCGTCACGGGTGTTAAAAGCGGTCTTCCACTCGTCCCCTTTTCGGATTCGGATGAGATTATAAGCACCCCTCAGATCTGGCTTCGTGAAAATAGTAGCTCTACTGACACGGTCAAACAGCTCGGTGATAAGTGGCAGAGGGTACCGATTTTTCACCGTAATGTCATTCAGACCCCGATAGTCTATACACAGATGCAGGCCACCATCTTTCTTCTTTACGAAGAAGAAACCTGCGCCAGCTGGAGAAGATGAAGTCCGGATGAATCCTTTAGCCAGATTTTCCTTGATATACTCTTCCATAGAGTGGGTCTCAGGCAACGATAATGGATACGTGCATCCACGGGGAGGAGTTTTCCCTGGAATGAGATAGATAGGACAATCCCATTCCTCTGTGGGGAGAAAGAATATTGGCTGAAGACTTGCTGAAAACATCGGTGAAGTCTTGATAAGGAGAAGGTGGAACATCAGAAGACTTAGAGGAGGATTTGCAAACTGGAAGCACTTTCTGAAGACATGTCTTGGAACAGGAAGGACCCCATGCCAGGATATGGGTCGTCTTCCAATCTACTTGGGGATTATGCAGACAAAGCCATGGGAGGCCTAGAACCATGGGAAGAGTGGCCCTTGGGATTACCAGGAAGGAAATTAACTCTGTGTGCAGGACCCCTACCTTCAGACGGATAGGTAAAGTCTTAGAGGTAATCACCGCATCAGGAATCCTACTGCCGTCCACGGCAGTTAAGGAAATAGGTGATGACAGTCTCTCAGTGGGTAGAGACCACTGCTTAACGAACTTCTCAGTAATAAAGTTTCTGGCTGCTCCAGAATCCAATAAGGCAATAAGATTATTGGTACGCTGAGCCACCTGAAGGGAAACTGAGAGGTTACAGTCACTTGAACACGGAGAGGAATACATTACTCCTAGCCAACCCTCTCCTTGGTGGGCTGGGATTTGGAGTTTCCCGGACGCTCGGGACAGGCATTAATGAGATGGGAAGGTGCAGCACAATATAGGCACAGGCGGTTGGATAGACGTATTCTGCGCTCTGCGGGAGACAGTCATGAATGACCTATCTGCATAAGTTCATCTTTAGACGGAGATGGCTGACGAGGAGGCGGAGCAGAAGGAATCTTATGAACTGAAAGGGCTTCCTCATTCCAAGAGACTTCAGATGCTAGCGTCTGGAATTGTACTAAATACTGGCCGACAGTTCGTGTCCCCTGACGAAGCTGAAGGATCTCAGAAGAAGCTGACGACACTCGACCTGGCTCATCAAACATACGTCTAAATGTTGCCACAAAGTCAGAGTAGGATGACAGCAGAATATCTGATTTTTCCCATAGAGGTGATGCCCAGTCAAGGGCGGAACCACTGAGTAGAGAGATGATGTACGCCACTGTAGTGCAGTCTGTAGGAAAACTGCTGGGCTGCAACTCAAAGTGGATCTCGCACTGGTTTAAGAAACCCCTGCAGGCTTTTGGGGATCCATCATATTTGGCAGGTGTCAGCAAGTGGAGACGTGGAGGAGAAATGGGTATGGTGGGTGGGGATACCACCGGAGCTACTACTGTCGGCATACTAGATGCCCCTGACCCACGGAGAATAGCTTGACTTTTATCCAGTTGGGAGGAGAGGTCCTGGAGACTTCTAACAACATGGCCTTGTGCAGCCTCCTGATGTTCGAGACGGGCCGCCAGTTCTTGCATCGGCCTGGTCCCTTGGACTTGGTCTCCGACCGGATCCATTAGGTCAGTGCTTACTGTCACAACTGAGGGCTGGTGCCGGTAGCTGGAAGCCTCAGCTGTAGGGGCTGATGGATACCGGAACTTAGGAGGGGAAAGTAGACTCCTAGACATGCGTTAGGACAGTAGCAGTAAATGCCCGAAGGCGTGACCACAACAACTGAGAATGTCTTTGAGGGTTTTTATTAAATAAAAAGTCATATAAGGTGCAATGAGAAAATAAATGTCACAGGTAAGTATTGGGAGCACAACTGGTTATGACCAGTAATCTGGAAAGTAACTAAAAGTTCTGTATAATACTTGGGGACCCAGGTGAGGTAAAACGTGATGCTGGGAATGGCAAGTGTAACTGTAAATAATAATAAAGTTCGTGGATAAACAATAAATGAAGCTGGGGTGCGCTGGGAAACAAAAGATGAAGCTGGGGTTTGTAGGAACACTGTAGATGAAGCTGGGGTTCGCAGGAACATTGTAAGTGAAGCTGGGGTTCGTAGGAACACTGTAGATGAAGCTGGGGTTTGCAGGAACACTGTAAGTGAAGCTGGGGTTCGTAGGAACACTGTAGCTGAAGCTGGGGTTCGCATGAACACAGTTAGTGAAGCTGGGGTTCACAGAAACACAGTAAGTGAAGCTGGAGAGTGGCTGCTGGAAAGCCAGAGTATCACACACTATTAGCACTGGGTGCGAGAGCAAAGGAAACAGGTTGCACCACAGGGCTTGGATACAGGAAAACTGGAACTGCACTGCAGAGGGGAATCACCAGGGAGTCAGGCTGTAATGCAGAAGAAGTAATGCAGAAGAAGGAGAATCCACAGAGAACTGCACACTGAAAACACTGGAAGGACAATTGAAGCACTGACAACCTTCTGGGTGCTGGGACAGGATATTTATACCTGCTGGACAGCAGGGATTGGCTGGCAATTACTCCCTGGCTCCAGCAGCACTACAGATAGGTGAAATGATGACATGTGATTGGAGTCTAAGATGACTGCGCCCATTGACAGAATCTGAAGGGGAACTAAGCACTGGGAGACATGTGCAAACCACAATGGCAGCGGAGGCCGCAGCACCAGAGACTCCACGCGCCAAAACGCGCACTGCAGCCGCAGGGATGGAAGCAGCGGCCGAGGCACACGAGGACGCGCATCCAGCAGTGAACCACAGGCGCGGCAGGGACGGCCGCAACGGGGATGAAAGCGCCGCACCTCCGTAAATAAGTATACTGAGGCGGCCGCTGAAACCAGCGCTGCAGGCAACAGAGAGAACTAAGGCCCGGCCCTGGCTCGCTGAGCCAACCTCAGGAGGCACCTAACAGGTAGAAAGCGGTGTCTCAATATCCGGATCGTGACAGACCTCATTCAGTAAGGATTGCAAAATTTACGATTCGCAATCCGGACGATTATCAAATGACTGTGCATGCGCAATATTCGCGTTGCTCACACGTGAGCAAAAATAGTGACAGAAATTGCATACAGATCATGAACGCAATGCAGCCGCTGTTTGACTGACAGGAAGACGGCATTTCCGGCTGAAAACCTGCTGTTTTCTGGGTGTGTCTGAAAAAATGCAGGCATGCCCAGGGGTTTTTAAGGAGGGCCTCTGATGTCAGTGATGACCACTTTCAGCCTCTTGTATCACAAGAACTGTGGACAACCTTGCCTGGCGCAGATAGGAAAATATTCAATGTTCCGGTAATTACTTATGGTTTTGCGATCAGCCTGCAATTTCTGTAATGGGTGTTTTTTCTCTATTTCTGGGTGGCAACTATTTGATCGCAGTAACTGCTTTTAGCAGAAATTGCAATCCTTACTGAATAAGGTCTTTAATTGGTTAAAAGGAGCAAAAAGACTAGTGACACTTTCTGCAAAAAAAACAAGGTACAGTATATTTGGTGTTGGTACTGAAATCAGTGACATTGATGCTGGAATGTTACGAGCTCTAACGTCAAAAAATGGTCTCAGTACCGAGCTGAAAAACACTCAGCAGCAAAAGGGTTAAAGGGGCAATTATATTTAATACAAAACATGCCTGTTTTGTATTGAATTTAATTACCCCTTTAAACCCAGGGGCCGAAACTGCCGAAGGCACAACAACCTTTATAATTGCTGGACAGTAAATTTAGCCCTAAGCATGCCACACCGTACAGTGATCCCATCATATGTTTTTGAGTGCAGGAAAAACCACACTAAAAAAGGTAACTTAAAACATTCTTTTGCATCCTTATTATAGTCTTTTTTTGTGTGATTTTTATAGTGTTTTTTTTTTTCATTTTCTTCTGATCTCAGAATAAATATATATGTTCCTATTTGGCATATAAAGAGATGTATATAATTTTTATTTATATGGTATGTCTATCCAATACTGTGTCATGTAAATTAACACATATTATTAATACATTTTGTATTTGCTATTATGTTTTTCTGAAATTATTTACAATCGATTTACTGTGATGCCAGATATCAAACGTATCTACTCAATTCTGTATTCTATCAGCATTTCATTTTAATGCCTGTCTTATACAGTAGCTCTCTCAGCAAGAGAAAGGTTTCAGAGGATTATGCATAGTTCTGACTGTGGGAGGGTTGGGAAAATAAATCACTATTATATTTTCCTTAAGGAGTTTAGAAGAAATAGCTAGGCTGGTTACTCCCCCTTCTCCTTTCTCACACTTTTTTATTTTACTTTAGAGAAAGAAACAAACAAAAGCAGGAGAAAAAAATAAAAGCAGCAAAAAAACAGGATGTAAATTCTATGACTTAAAATTTTTCTACATTTATTGCTACATTGACTAAGGGGGACATTTACTAAGCAGCGATAAGAGCAGAAAAGTGAGCCAGTGGAGAAGTGGCCTTATGAAACAATCAGCAGCTCTGTATCATTTTATAGTATGCAAATTATAGATGTTACTTCAGAGGTGATTTGTTGCCATGGGCAACTTCTCCAATGGCTCACTTATCTGCTCTTATCACTGCTTAGTAAATGTCCCCCTAAGTCATTTATATTTCTTGTTACTTGGTTACCTCCACAGGACCTGCCTAGTGTTTTAATTGGCTCTACTGGTATGCTCCAGCTATTAGTTGCCCTAATGTACTTTGTCTGTTTCTCTGCACCATCGGGCGTGGAGCTGCAGGGGTAATTTGGTGTTTTCCCTATGGGGAATAGAAATGAGGGGGAAGGAGTGACCGTTTCCCCCTCCGAGGCCTCCAGTTGACTCTGTGCTGGCTATGAAGAGTTCCCACTCTGCTATCTCAACAGTAGAGGGGGAAGCCAGGAAGGCTAGAGTGGCATCGCAGGATCCCCACCTAAATGTGCTATATAGTAGTTCCGGGCAATCCACTGTAGAAGAAGTGTGCTCTCTCTCGGAAGTGCATTAGAAGTGAGTTTTTCTCAAAAGTGTGCTTTCTGTAAGAAGCACACTAGAAGTAGCTTTCCTTCAGAAGTACACTAGAAGTGTGCTTACTCTCAGAGGTGCACTAAAAGTGAATTTTCCTCATAAGTGCTATAGAGGTATATTCAATTAAAGTCGTAAGCAGCCGTCTGTCAAAAAGACGGCAGTTTTCTACTTTTTTAGGTCGAATCGTGATTCGACCTATTCAATATAACCACAAATTTTTCGACAAGTCGATGAATTCGACTTGTTGAAAAGCACGTGGATCGGCGGAATAGCTGCCAATCCACGTGCTTGTGTCGAAAACGGGGCCAAAACTGACAGGTTTTGCCCCACTTTTCGACCACCTGTGTGAGAGGGGGGACGGGGAGCAGCGGCTGTGAGAGAGGAGAGGGATGGGGAGAGGGAGAGACAGGGAGCGGTGGCTGATGGGGAGCGGTGGCTGTGAGAAGGGGGACAGGGAGCGGAGGCTGTGAGAGGGGGGACGGGGAGCGGCGGCTGTGAGAGAGGAGGGACTGGGGGGGAGACGGGGAGAGCCGCGGGCAGACGGGGGAGAGCAGTGCTACAGCAGCGGCTATATAGCTGCTGCTGTAGCGCTACTCTCCCCCGTCTGCCCGCGGCTCTCTCCCGTCTCCCCTCCCACATCTCAATTCAACTTTTTTTAAAGTCGAATTGAGATGTTAATTGAATAGCCCAGGTCAGATCCATTCCGACAAATGAATGTCGGAATGGATCCGACTTTAATTGAATATACCCCATAGAAGTGTACTTACCCACAGAAGTGCACTATAAGTGTGCTTACCCTCAGAGGTGCAATAGAAGTGAATTTTCCTCAGAAGTGCACTAGAAGTGTGCTTACCCTCAGAAGTGCACTAGAAGTGTGCTTACACTCAGAAGTGTACAAGAAGGGGGCTTTTTCTCATAAGTTCACTAGAAATGTGCTTACCCTCAGTAGTGTACTAGACGTGTATGTTCAGAAGTGAACTAGAAGTGTGCTTTCTCTCAGAACTGCACTAGAAGTATGCTTCCTCTAAGGAGTGCACTAGAAGTGAGTTTCCATTAGAAGTGCACTAGACATGTGCTTTCTCACAAAGGTGTAGTACAATTGTGCTTTTCCTCGGAAGTGCAGTGTAAGTGTGCTTTCCTTCAAAAGTGAACTGGAAGTGTGGTTCCCCTCAGAAGTTCACTAAAAGAGTGCTTTACGTCAGCTGTTAACTAGAAGTGAGTTTCTGCGAGACGTGCACTATAAGGGGTATATTTACACTTCTAATTATTTATTTATTTATTAACAGTTTCTTATATAGCGCTGTTACGATCCTGATACTCAGGTCAGGGGAGATCTTATACGGTGGGACCTGAGTACCAGGACGTAATGCTGGGAAAGGGAAATGGAATGGGAATAGCCCCTGGCACCCTATCTCCGTTGTCTCACCCGTGCTGTCAGTACACTCTTGCGAGACTATGGTTTCTTGGGCCCATGGCAGCCGCGTTTAAAGGGCGGATTACGTCTGCCCAACTCCGATGCCCCCTCAGGTCTTAATGAGAGACAAAGAGTGAACTGAGACAGGGTGATAACAAGTGGCCCTCTAACTAAACAACAAGGCCAGGGGCTATTAGCAAACCTGAAACTAAAAGTATGCGCAGATTACCGCCAGGGAAAAGAACAACCAAAATATTCCACTTGTCCACTCTCCTACACGGCACCACCGAGTACCGGAGAGGACTATGGAAGCGGAAACCTCCGCAAATGCACCAGTACAATGAAACAATACTAAATTGGCCTAGGCCGCAACATGCGGCAGGCTGCCACTCACGAAACCAAGAGAGAACCTCAATCGACTGCCACAGGTAACTTTGGACCAGAAGAACTCCTTAGGACCAGGTGACTAACTCCAAGATTCAGGAACTCAGAGAACTGGAGGGACCGGACACAGCTAAGCAGGAACAGACGTTCACCAAACATGAGCAGCATGCAGGAAGCTATCACCGGCGTCTGTGTGAGGCACTGAGGAGGCATTTAACAGGGAACCCTCCAATCAGAGTACAGAGCCTAATTAAAATAAATGTCGTGCAGCTGCCTTGCTGCACGACCAGAGAAACATGTGTGAACACTTCAATAATCAACCCTGCAACGGGGTACGCGGTCCGCCTGTGGCATCCCCGTTGCTAAGGTCCTGGCGGCTCGGCGCGCCCGGCGTCCTAGCGTTGCTAGGGACCCGGCGGCTCAGCGCGCACGGCGTCCTAGTGTTGCTAGGGACCCGGCGGCTCAGCGCGTATGGCGTCCCTAGTTGCTAGGCGCCGGGCAAGGAGGAGGCCCCGGACCGCGGCGCCTAACAGTACCCCCCCCTTGAGGAGGGGTCAACGAACCCCTAAAGCCAGGTTTCAGAGGAAATTCTTGAAAGAATAATCTCTTGAGTTTAGGGGCATGTAGATCCTTATCCAGGACCCAAGACCTTTCCTCCGGACCATAGCCTTTCCAGTGAACCAAAAAATAAAGCCGGCCCCGGGAAACTTTTGAATCTAACACCTTCTCAAACAAGAACTCCTGTTGTCCCTGCACATCCACCGGAGACCTACCTGGGGAGACCTCCGAGGAAATCTCCTGGAAGAAAAATACTGTTTCAAAAGGGAACAGTGAAAAGTATTTCCAATTCTGAGAGATCTTGGCAAGCGTAGCCGAAAAGCAACTTGATAAGGAATGGTCCAATAAATTTGGGTCCCAATCTAGCCGAGGGTTGTCGGAGCTTGATGTTGCGAGTTGACAACCACACCTTATCTCCCACCTTAAAAGTGCAAGGACGTCGGAGCCTATCAGAAAATTTCTTTTCTCGGAAGGCAGCTTTTTTCAGGGAAAGGTGCACTCTTCTCCAAATAGTTCTGAGATGGGAGGTTAAGGTCAAGGAGGAGACTGGAGAATGATGGGAAAAAAGAGTTGGCTCTAGGATGAAAACCAAAGACTGAAAAGAATGGGGACTCCTTGGTGGAGGAATGACAGGAGTTATTATAAGCAAATTCGGCTAAAGGAAGAAATTCAGACCAATCATTCTGGAGTTTGGCCGAATACAAGCGTAAATATTGTTTTAATGACTGGTTGACTCGTTCGGTTTGCCCGTTAGACTGCGGATGGTAACCAGATGTTAAAGACAGTTTCATATTCAATGAGGCACAAAAACGTTTCCAGAATCGTGCGATAAATTGCGGACCCCGATCAGAGACAATATCAGTGGGCAAACCATGGAGCCTGAACACATGGCGGAGGAACAAAACTGCCAACCCTTGAGCAGAGGGTAATCGGGGAAGAGCAATGAAATGAGCCGTTTTACTAAAACGGTCCACTACCACCCAAATGACTCGACATCCGGCTGAAAGGGGAAGGTCCACCACGAAATCCATGGATATATGAAACCATGCCCTGAGAGGAACGGCTAAAGGTATGAGTTGCCCGATCGGCAACGAACGAGGGACCTTATGCTGTGCACAAACCTGACAGGAGTGGACAAATTCTTTTACGTCTTTAGAAAGACTAGGCCACCACACCGAGCGAGAGACCAGCTCCAAGGTCTTAGTGATACCTGGATGACCAGAGACCTTGTTGTCATGAAACTCAGCTAAAACAGTGCTTCTCAAAAATTCAGGGACAAAAAGACGACCAGCAGGAGTAAGTCTAGGAGCCTGGTGTTGAAGCTGGGTTAACTGAGTAAATAAATCCTGTGTGAGGCCTGCCCGGATGACTGAAGATGGAACTATGGGGGTAGTAACAGGATTACTATTGTGAACCGGAAGAAAGCAACGTGACAGGGAATCAGATTTCATATTCTTGGAACCAGGCCTGAAGGTGATAATAAACCTGAAACGAGTAAAAAACAATGTCCAACGTGCCTGCCGAGCATTAAGCCGTTTAGCTGACTCAATATATTGCAGGTTTTTATGGTCAGTAAATACTGTAATAGTATGCCTAGCTCCCTCCAGCCAATGCCTCCACTCCTCGAAAGCCCATTTTACTGCCAGTAATTCTCGATTACCAACGTCATAGTTGGATTCTGCGG
Source organism: Pseudophryne corroboree (assembly GCF_028390025.1). Classification (NCBI taxonomy): domain Eukaryota; kingdom Metazoa; phylum Chordata; class Amphibia; order Anura; family Myobatrachidae; genus Pseudophryne; species Pseudophryne corroboree. Next base: position 225,008,610 of record NC_086444.1, on the reverse strand, counting down.
AGGAGAATTTCCTGGACATGAAGGCACAAGGATGTAGCTCCAGAGACTCCGGATCTTCCTGAGAAAGGATAGCCCCCACTCCAACCTCTGAGGCATCAACCTCAACAATAAAGGGGAGCTCCGGATTAGGGTGTCTAAGGACAGGAGCCGAGACAAAGGCCTGCTTCAAGGCCCGAAAGGCAGACTCAGCTTCAGGCGACCAACTGGAAGGATCTGCTCCTTTTTTAGTCAAAGCTACTATAGGAGCGACCAGGTCAGAAAAGGTATGAATGAACCGCCTATAATAATTTGCAAACCCTAAAAAGCGCTGAATTGCTTTTACATTAGTGGGTTGCGCCCAATTAAGGATGGTCTGAAGTTTTTTCGGTTCCATAAAAAATCCCTGGGGAGAAATAATATACCCCAAGAAGGACACTTCTGTGATGTGAAAATCACACTTCTCGAGCTTAGCGTATAAATATAAATGATTCTCTCGTAATTTTTGAAGAGCCTGACGCACCTGGGCAACATGTTGTTCCATAGACTCAGAGTATATCAAAATGTCGTCTAAATACACGACCACGAACTTCCCAAGGAAGTCACGGAGAACATCGTTGATGAGGTCTTGGAATACCGCAGGAGCATTAGACAGGCCAAACGGCATCACCAGGTATTCATAGTGACCCGACTGAGTGCGGAAAGCCGTCTTCCACTCATCCCCAAATCTTATTCGGATGAGGTTGTAAGCTCCCCTAAGATCGATTTTTGAAAAGATCACGGCGGAGCGTAACTGATCAAAAAGCACTGAAATCAATGGTAAAGGATAGGTGTTCTTAAAAGAAATTTTATTCAGAGCCCGAAAATCAATACATGGTCTGAGTGACCCATCTTTTTTCTCAACAAAGAGAAAACCTGCACTCAACGGAGATTTTGATGGCCTAATAAAGCCTTTTTTCAGGCTTTCCTGAATGTAATTATTCATGGCCGTGGTTTCTGGCCCGGACAGGGCATATAATCTCGCCTTGGGCAAAGTGGCACCCGGTACTAACTCTATCGCACAGTCATAGGACCGATGGGGAGGCAGAATGTCCGCATTGCCTTTTGAGAACACATCGGCAAAATCCTGATATTCCACAGGAATAAGTTCTGGGACAACTGCCGCAACCCGGACTGGATGGGAAATACATTCCTTAACACTGTTAGGCGCCGGGGTCCGCGATGTCCTCGCGGCCCGGCGCCTAGCAACTAGGGACACCGTGCGTACGTAGCCGCCGGCTCCCTAGCAACAGAGGGACGCTGAGCCGCCTGGACCCTGGCAACGGGGACGCCATGGACGGACCGCGTTCCCCGTTGCAGGGTCAGATTTCAACATACACGCTGGTCTTGTGGGCGTGCAGCAGGGCAGCTGCACAGCATTTGGGGCAATTAGACTGGGGGCATCTGATTGGAGGACTCTTTGTTAAATGCTTCTCAGTGCTTCACACAGACGCCGGTAATAGCTTCCTGCATGCTGTTTTGGTTTGCTGAACGTCTGTTCCAGTCCTGCTGTGTCCGGTCATTCCTGTCCTCAGAAGTCCTGTATCTTGGAGTTGTCATCTCATCTCAAGAAGTCGTTTGGTCCCCTGTAGTCCTCATCGATCACCAGAGAATATCGAGTGGTGTTCGTGAGTTGCGGCTCTGCCGTGTGCTGCGGCTCAGCCGCTTTATCTTTATATTCTGTTTCGGAGCATTTGCGGAGGGTTCCGCTTCCACAAGTCCTCTCCGGAACTCGGCGGTGCCGGGTAGGAGAGTGGACAAGTGGATATTTTGGTTGTCCTTTTCCCTGGCGGTTTTTCCACACATATTCTAGTTTCCAGTTAGCTTGTAGCCCCTGGCCTGGTTGTTTAGTCAGAGGGCCCCTTGTTATCACCCTGTCTCGGATTTCCCTTTGTCTCCCATTAAGACCTGAGGGGGCATCGGAGTTGGGCAGACATAATCCGCCCTTCAAACGCGGCTGCCATGGGCTCAAGCAACCATAGTCTCGCAGGGGATTTCTGACAGCACGGGCGAGACAACGGAGTTACGGTGCCAGGGGCTATTTTCCATTCCCGCACCCTTCCCCAGCATTACGTTCCAGTGCTCCGCTCCTTGCAATAAGATCTCCTCAGACCAGAGTGCTGGAATCATAACATTATTACCGGCCCTACCAAATACTAAAATTAAACAGGGTTTAATTTTTTCTCATTCAGTTTTTGTTAAAGTTTTTTGGCCTCATGAATCCGACAGGTTTAGGGCCAAATCCTGGCCAGCTCTTAGTCAATCAGATTCAAGAACTTACTCAGATGGTTCAGGATCTTTCTCTTCGGGTGAGGTCGCAGGAAGATCTTTTGCGAGCCTCCCCAAAGTAGTCCCTGAACCAAAGATGCATTTGCCTGACCGTTTTTCTGGTGATAGAAAATAATTTTTTAATTTTAAAGAATCCTGTAAACTTTATTTTCGTTTAAGACCTACTTCCTCTGGTACTGAATCTAAGCGAGTTGGGATTATTATTTCTTTACTCCAGGGGGATCCTCAGACCTGGGCATTTGGTTTAAGAGCAGAGGATCCTGCGTTGTTGTCAGTAGACGCTTTCTTTAAGTCTTTAGGGCTCTTGTATGATGACCCAGATAGAGAGGCGTCCGCTGAAAGTCAGCTGCGCGCTCTCAAACAAGGTAGAAATCCTGCAGAGGTTTATTGTACTGAGTTTCGCCGTTGGTCGAACGACTGTGGCTGGAATGACCCAGCCCTGCACAGTCAGTTTCGCCTCGGTTTATCAGAGTTTATTAACCAGAGTTTCCTCCAGTACCCCGCTCCTGAGACTCTCGATAAACTCATGGAGCTTTCTATAAAGATTGATCGTCGTCTCAGAGAGCGGAGGGCTGAAAGAGGAACATCTGTAAGGTCTAGTCCCTGTGTTTATTCCATTCCAGAGGACGTCGAGGAGCCCATGCAGATGGGTCTCTCCCGGCTGTCTCCTGAGGAAAAAACCAGAAGGCAAAATTCCGATCTTTGTACTGTGGTGGTAAGGGACATTTTGCTCGTAATTGTCCGAACAAGTCGGGAAACGCTTTGACCAGATGAATTGTGAGGGGGTTCACTTAGGTCTGCAGCTTATCTCCTCGAATAACTCTCTTTTAGTCCCAGTTAAGGTTTCCTTTGGCAGCCTCAGTTCTTTGGTGTCGGCTTTTGTTGACAGTAGAGCTGCAGGAAACTTTATGGATTCAATTTGGGCTAAGGCCTTAGGCATTCCACAGTTACCATTGGATAGGTGTATCACCATGCACGGCTTAGATGGGAGTCCGCTTTCCAATGGGATAATTACTCACTGTACACCTCCCGTAGTACTTACAGTAGGAGCCTTACATTCCGAAAATATTGAATTCTACCTAACACATTGCCCAGCAGTTCCAGTTGTTCTGGGTCACCCTTGGCTGGCCTTTCATAATCCCACCATTGATTGGCGGTCCGGGGAGATTTCCCAATGGGGTACATTTTGTGCTAAGGGATGTATTTCGTATCCAGTCAGAGTAGCAGCTATCATTCCAGAGCTCATTCCTGTGGAATACCAGGAGTTTGCCGATGTATTCTCCAAAGGCAATGCGGACATTCTGCCTCCCCATCGGCCTTATGATTGTGCTATTGAGCTAGTTCCAGGTGCCGCATTGCCAAAGGGGAGATTATATGCATTGTCCGGGCCAGAAACTTCGGCCATGAATGATTATGTTCAGGAGAGCTTAGAGAAAGGATTTATTAGACCATCAAAATCTCCTTTAAGTGCAGGTTTTTTCTTTGTGGAGAAAAAGGATGGCTCGCTTAGACCATGCATTGATTTTAGAGCCTGAATAAGATCTCAGTAAAAAACACCTATCCTTTGCCGTTAATTTCTGTACTTTTTGATCAGTTACGTTCTGCTGTGATTTTTTCTAAAATTGACCTTAGAGGAGCTTACAACCTCATCCGAATTAAATCTGGAGATGAGTGGAAGACGGCTCTCAGCACTCAGTCGGGTCACTACGAATACCTGGTGATGCCGTTCGGCCTGTCTAATGCTCCAGCAGTTTTTCAAGACCTCATTAATGATGTGCTCCGTGACTTCCTAGGGAAATTCGTGGTCGTTTATTTAGACGACATCTTGATTTATTCTGAATCGATGGAACAACATGTTACCCAGGTGCGTCTGGTTCTTCAAAAGTTACGTGAGAATCATTTATATGCCAAGCTGGAGAAGTGTGATTTTCACGTCACGGAAGTATCTTTTTTAGGGTACATAATTTCCCCTCAGGGATTTTCCATGGAACCAAAGAAGCTCCAGGCTATCCTTAATTGGGCGCAACCCACCAATTTAAAAGCAATTCAGCGCTTTTTAGGGTTTGCGAATTATTATAGGAGGTTCATCCATTCTTTTTCTGACCTGGTTGCTCCCATAGTGGCTCTAACAAAGAAAGGAGCGGATCCTACCAACTGGTCGCATGAAGCTGAGTTGTCTTTCCGGGCCTTGAAACAAGCCTTTGTCTCGGCTCCAGTCCTCAGACATCCTAATCCGGAATTGCCCTTTGTTGTGGAGGTTGATGCCTCAGAGGTTGGCGTGGGGGCTGTCCTTTCTCAAAAGGATCCGGACTCTCTGGAGTTACATCCTTGTGCCTTTATGTCCAGGAAATTCTCCTCCGCTGAATCCAACTATGACGTTAGTAATCGGGAGTTACTGGCGGTAAAGTGGGCTTTCGAGGAGTGGAGGCATTGTCTGGAGGGAGCAAAACATACTATTTCGGTTTTGACTGATCATAAGAACCTGCAATACATTGAATCAGCTAAACGGCTTAATGCCCGGCAAGCACGTTGGGCATTATTTTTTACTCGTTTCAAATTTATAATCACTTTCAGGCCTGGTTCCAAGAATACTAAAGCTGATGCCCTGTCATGTAGCTTTCTTCCGGTTCACAATAGCAATCCTGTTGTTACCCCCATACTTCCATCTTCGGTCATCCGGGCAGGCCTCACACAGGATTTATTTACCCAGTTAAACCAGCTTCAACACCAAGCTCCTAGATTTACTCCTGCTGGTCGTCTTTACGTCACTGAATTTTTGAGAGCCACTGTTTTAACTGAATTTCATGACAACAAAGTTTCAGGGCATCCGGGAGTCACTAAGACATTGGAGTTAGTCTCTCGCTCAGTATGGTGGCCTAGTCTTTCTAAAGACGTTAAGGAATTTGTTTATTCATGTCAGGTTTGTGCACAGCATAAGGTTCCCCGTTCCTTGCCTATCGGGCAACTTATGCCCTTAACTGTTCCTCTCAGGCCATGGTCTCATATTTCCCTGGATTTTGTGGTTGACCTTCCCCTTTCAGCCGGATTCCGAGTCATATGGGTGGTAGTGGACCGTTTTAGTAAAATGGCTCATTTTATTGCTCTTCCTCGATTGCCTTCTCAAGGGTTGGCAGTTTTGTTCCTCCGCCATGTGTTCAGGCTTCATGGGTTGCCCACTGATATTGTTTCTGATCGGGGTCCACAATTCATTGCACAATTCTGGAAATGTTTTTGTGCCTCATTAAAGATGTAACTGTCGTTAACATCCGGTTACCACCCACAATCCAACGGGCAAACCGAACGAGTCAACCAGTCACTAAAACAATATTTGCGCTTGTATTTAGCCAAACTCCAGAATGATTGGTCCGAGTTTCTCCCTTTGGCTGAATTTGCTTACAATAATTCTTGTCATTCCTCCACTAAAGAGTCTCCATTCTTTTCAGTTTTTGGTTTTCACCCCAGAGCCAATTCTTTTTTTCATCATTCTCCAGTCTCCTCGCTAACCTTAACCTCCCATCTCAGAGCAATTTGGGAAAAAGTGCACCTTGCTCTCAGAAAAGCGGCCTTCCGAGAGAAAACATTTTCTGACAGGCTCCGACGTCCTTGCACTTTTAAAGTGGGAGATAAGGTGTGGTTGTCAACTTGCAACATCAGGCTTCGACAATCCTCGGCTAGGTTGGGACCCAAATTTATTGGACCGTTTCTTATTATTAAGAAGGTCAACCCAGTTGCCTTTCGGCTACGTTTACCAAGATCCCTTAAGATTGGAAATACTTTTCATTGTTCCCTGTTGAAACAATACGTTTCTTCCAGTAAATTTCCTCGGAGGATCTCTCAGGGTAGATCTCCAGTGGATGTACAGGGACAACAGGAATTCTTGGTAGAGAAAGTTCTTGACCCTAAATTGTCCCGAGGTCAGCTTTATTTTTTAGTGCACTGGAAAGGCTATGGTCCGGAGGAAAAGTCTTGGGTCCTGGATAAGGATCTTCATGCCCCTAGGCTCAAGAGGGCATTTTTTCAAGAATTTCCCCAGAAACCTGGCTTTAGGGGTTCCTTGACCCCTCCTCAAGGGGGGGGTACTGTTAGGCACTGGGGTCCGCGATGTCCTCGCGGCCCGGCGCCTAGCAACTAGGAATGCCGTGCGTACGTAGCCGCCGGCTCCCTAGCAACACAGGGACGCCGAGCGGCTGAGCCGCCTGGACCCTGGCACGGACCGCGTTCCCCGTTGCAGGGTCATATTTCAACATACACGCTGGTCTTGTGGGCGTGCAGCAGGGCAGCTGCACAGCATTTGTGGCAATTAGACTGGGGGCATCTGATTGGAGGACTCTTTGTTAAATGCTTCTCAGTGCTTCACACAGACGCCGGTAATAGCTTCCTGCATGCTGTTTTGGTTTGCTGAACGTCTGTTCCAGTCCTGCTGTGTCCGGTCATTCCTGTCCTCAGAAGTCCTGTATCTTGGAGTTGTCATCTCATCTCAAGAAGTCATTTGGTCTCCTGTAGTCCTCATCGATCACCAGAGAATATCGAGTGGTGTTCGTGAGTTGCGGCTCTGCCGTGTGTTGCGGCTCAGCCTCCTTATCTTTATATTCTGTTTCGGAGCATTTGCGGAGGGTCCCGCTTCCACAAGTCCTCTCCGGAACTTGGCGGTGCCGGGTAGGAGAGTGGACAAGTGGATATTTTGGTTGTCCTTTTCCCTGGCGTTTTTTCCGCACATATTCTAGTTTCCAGTTAGCTTGTAGCCCCTGGCCTGGTTGTTTAGTCAGATGGCCCCTTGTTATCACCCTGTCTCGGATTTCCCTTTGTCTCCCATTAAGACCTGATGGGGCATCGGAGTTGGGCAGACATAATCCGCCCTTCAAACGCGGCTGCCATGGGCTCAAGCAACCATAGTCTCGCAGGGGATTTCTGACAGCACGGGCGAGACAACGGAGTTAGGGCGCCAGGGGCTATTTTCCATTCCCACACCCTTCCCCAGCATTACGTTCCAGTGCTCCGGTCCTTGCAATAAGATCTCCTCAGACCAGAGTGCTGGAATCATAACAAACACAAAAAGGACCCCATTGGGAAATCTCCCCAGACCGCCAATCTATGGTGGGATTATGAAAGGCAAGCCAGGGGTGACCCAAAACTACAGGAACTGCCGGACAATGTGTAAGGTAAAATTCTATGTCTTCTGAATGTAAGGCCCCCACTGTCAATAATACTGGAGGCGTGCGGTGAGTAATTATCCCATTGGAAAGCGGACCCCCATCCAAGCCGTGCATGGTAATACGTTTATCCAATGGTATCTGTGGAATGCCTAAAGCCTTAGCCCAAGCTAAGTCCATAAAATTTCCTGCAGCTCCACTGTCGACGAAGGCCGACACCAAAGAACTGAGGCTGCCAAAGGAAATCTTAACAGGAACTAAAAGAGAATCATTTGAGGAGATAAGCTGCAGACCCAAGTGAACCCCCTCACAATTCACTTGGTCAGAGCGTTTCCCGACTTATTCGGGCAGTTACGAGCAATATGTCCTTTACCACCACAATACAAACAAAGACCAGACGTTAATCTTCTGGTTCTTTCCTCTGGGGACAGCCGGGAGAGACCCATCTGCATGGGCTCCTCGACGTCCTCAGGAAAGGTATAAACACAAGGATTAGGTTTAAAAGTTGTTCCTCTTTCAGCCCTCCGCTCTCGGAGACGACGATCTATTTTAATAGCAAGCTCCATGAGTTTGTCGAGAGTCTCAGGAGCGGGGTACTGAAGGAGACTGTCTTTAATAAGTTCAGACAAACCGAGGCGAAACTGACTGCGCAGGGCCGGGTCATTCCAGCCACAGTCGTTCGACCAACGGCGAAATTCGGTACAATACACCTCTGCTGGATTTTTGCCTTGTTTAAGGGCACGCAGGTGACTCTCAGCTGAAGCCTCTCTATCTGGGTCATCATATAACAGGCCTAAAGATTTGAAAAAGGCGTCTACTGACAACAAGGCAGGATCATCTGTTCTTAACCCAAACGCCCAGGTCTGAGGATCACCCTGGAGCAATGACATAACTATCCCAACCCGCTGAGACTCAGTACCAGAGGAACGAGGCCTTAAACGAAAATAAAGCTTACAAGCTTCCTTAAAATTAAAGAAATCTGATCGGTTACCCAAAAAATGGTCAGGTAAATGCATTTTTGGTTCTAGGACCACACTCGGGGAGGCTCGCAAAAGATCTTCCTGCGATTTCGCCCGAAGAGTAAGGTCCTGAACCATCTGAGTTAGTTCTTGAATTTGGTTGACCAAAAGCTGACCGGGATTCGGCCCTAAAACTGCCGGATTCATGAAGCCGAATTTTAGACTAACCAAAACAAAGAATCGAAAAAATTAAACCCCTTTTTTTTTTTAAATGTTTTTGGGCCGGTGATAATGTTACGATCCTGATACTCAGGTCAGGGGAGATCCTATACGGTGGGACCTGAGTACCAGGACGTAATGCTGGGAAAGGGAAATGGAATGGGAATAGCCCCTGGCACCCTATCTCCGTTGTCTCACCCGTGCTGTCAGTACACTCTTGCGAGACTATGCTTTCTTGGGCCCATGGCAGCCACGTTTGAAGGGCGGATTACGTCTGCCCAACTCCGATGCCCCCTCAGGTCTTAATGAGAGATAAAGAGTGAACTGAGACAGGGTGATAACAAGGGGCCCTCTAACTAAACAACAAGGCCAGGGGCTACTGGCAAACCTGAAACTAAAAGTATGCGCGGATTACCGCCAGGGAAAAGAACAACCAAAATATTCCACTTGTCCACTCTCCTACACGGCACCGCCGAGTACCGGAGAGGACTATGGAAGCGGAAACCTCCGCAAATGCACCAGTACAATGAAACAATACTAAATTGGCCTAGGCCGCAACATGCGGCAGGCTGCCACTCACGAAACCAAGAGAGAACCTCAATCGACTGCCACAGGTAACTTTGGACCAGAAGAACTCCTTAGGACCAGGTGACTAACTCCAAGATTCAGGAACTCAGAGAACTGGAGGGACCGGACACAGCTAAGCAGGAACAGACGTTCACCAAACATGAGCAGCATGCAGGAAGCTATCACCGGCGTCTGTGTGAGGCACTGAGGAGACATTTAACAGGGAACCCTCCAATCAGAGTACAGAGCCTAATTAAAATAAATGTCGTGCAGCTGCCTTGCTGCACGACCAGATAAACATGTGTGAACACTTCAATAATCAACCCTGCAACGGGGAACGCGGTCCGCCTGTGGCGTCCCCGTTGCTAAGGTCCTGGCGGCTCGGCGCGCCCGGCGTCCTAGCGTTGCTAGGGACCGGGCGGCTCAGCGCGCACGGCGTCCTAGCGTTGCTAGGGACCCGGCAGCTCAGCGCGTACGGCGTCCCTAGTTGCTAGGCGCCGGGCAAGGAGGAAGCCCCGGACCGCGGTGCCTAACAAGCGCAGCATATTCTGTTGCGCTTTACAATTAGAACAACAGTAATAGAACAAAACTGGGGAACAACAGTAATAGAACAAAACTGGGTAAAAACAGACAGACATAGAGGAAGGCCCTGCTCACAAGCTTACAATCTATAGGGAAAGAGACATTGATATACAAGGATAGATGCTACCTATAGCATAATAGTTCACCAGATTGCTAGGTTCTTAATGGGTTGTATGATATGATCACCCAGCAATGTTGGACAAATGTTAGGAGGGTGTGAGAGTAAAGAAAGACAAGATTTGTGATGTTATGTGTACTGTACAGAGAGGATGTAATTAGATAGGGAAGCATTGAAGGTTATGTGGGTGGGTCTGGAATTTGATAGGTTTGTCTGAATAGGTGAGTTTTCAGGGAACGTTTAAAGGTTTAGAGACTAGAGGTGAGTTTTATTGTGCATGGAGGGCATTCCACAGAGTGGGTAAAGCCCGAATAAAGTCCAGTAATTTTGAGTGTGAACAAGTAATGCGTGTGGATGAGAGTCGCAGATCTTGTGCAGAGAGGTCAGGTAGGGAGATATTTTGAGATGAGTGAAGAGATGTATGTTGGTGCAGTTTGGTTAATAGCCTTGTATGTATGTAAAACTATTTTATATTTAATACGGTAGAATACTGGTAACCAATGGAGGTACTGACAGAGCGGATCTGCAGACGATGAACGTTTAGCGAGGAAGATTAGCCTCGCAACTGCATTGAAAATGGATTGTAGTGGTGAGAGCCTATGTTTGGGAAGACTGGTCAGGAGACTATTACAATAATCAATGTGGGAGATAATGAGTGCATGGATTAGAGTTTTTGCAGTGTTTTGTGTAAGATAAGGACGTATTTTGGATATGTTTTTTAGGTACATGTCACATGGGGCCAAATGTAATAGAGTGAGAGTTTCAGAAAGTGAGAGATTTGGTAAGGTTTTTCAGGTGTTTTTTAAGTGGCAATCATTTACACTGCAAAACCAGGTTGATCTTGCTGTCTAAATGATTGCCACTTTAAAAAATATATAATTTATTATAAAAAAGAGGGGTAAAACGTAATGGCAGTCATCAACTTCAGTCAAAATTTTATACAAAATAATCGTGCATAGGAGACCACAAATAGGTTGAACTCGATGGACAATTGTCTTTTTTCAACCTTAGATACTATGTTACTATGTTACTATGTTACCCTAACTGTCCGGCATCCTGTATGAAATGGTCCCTCAATCTCAGAGGTAGGGACTTTTATCGAATCCAAAACATGCAAGATATGACACTGGGAAGATTACATTTTTCATCATTCTGGAATCTGAGCTTGGCAGGAAAACCGATACAGGGCTCAGATTCACTCAGACTCATGAAGTTCGGATAAGCTTGGTTATTGTGTATCGGCAGCCCTACAATGTGACATAAAATGACTAAGGCACTACTATGGTTCATAAAATAAACTAGGGAACTACTATTATGGGGCATAACGTTAACAACTGCTGTGGATAGCTGTCTCTCTAGAAACCTTCAAAATGTTACTATGGGGCCCATAAAGTTCTGGCTACACCACTGAATACCGGTAATCTACCTAATCATCTTAGCCAAGCAAATACAGTAGGTGTAGTTGAGTGGTTTTACATATACAATATATGTAATTGGGAAATGTTAACTGTTTTATGTCTTTTTGTTTTAAGTTGTTTGGGCTTTTTGAGTTTATTTTTCTATTTCATATACTGTATCACAGAATAACGCTAAATACAATTTTTGAATTTAGGACATTCCTGATTCAAATGGGTTAAACTTATGGACTTATAATTGTTTTAATTATGATGAACAGTGGTAAACAACAGATAACATTTGTTTGTTGAGCGCATATAAAATTTACTCCCTGGCAATGGAGAGATTTGTTCAGAAGCAATAAAGCAATCTCACAGATGCACAGAGAAAAGTTGATAATGCCAAGATACAGCACAAGCGACAATATCTCTTAAGGGAAGAAAATGCACCATAAACATTCTACAAAATAAGACTGATGATTCAGAGAATGGAAAGAGAAGAAATCATTTGTGAATTGTGGGATTTCTAGATGATGCTGAGGAGAAAGACAATATTACTTTTAGAGAACAAATAGCCTGTTATCCCAAACCTGACAATCTGGCCTTCTTTAAGTACCAAGAGATTGCACAGATTTGTCTTTCTCTCTATGAAAAAAGAGTGCAATATTATCAGTCAGCTCTCTCCTACCCAGCAATAAATTATTACCATGCTCCCATCTCTAACAAATAAGTCTGGTCTACACATACTGGTTAATTAATACTGATATTATTTCTGTTTTGAAAATTTGCATCAAATTAGTTATGTGCAAGTGCCAGTGCTGATCAGTACAAACTAATAATGTAATTGTGTTGGGTTGCACTGAACAGCAGCTTTTTATTGTAGCCCTTCAGAAATGAGTTCACACTGGTTTAAAACATTTAACGCTTTATTATCCAGATTACTTGTTATCATGCTTTCAAGGAAAATTTCCCCTCCTTCTACAGGTACCAAATGGAGCTGATGCAGATTTGGCCGCAATTGTTCCCAAATCGCAGGTGTAATTGGGTCTGATTCAGTGGTGTGCGCAATGCGATGTTCTTGTGGTTGAGTAATTATTAACAACTGCTTATGGGGGTCATTCCGAGTTGATCGCTTGCTGCTGATTTTCGCAGCGCAGCGATCAGGTAAAAAAAACTGCAAATATGCGCATTCGTATGCACAGCAATGTGCAGGCGCATCATACGGGTACAAAGAGGATCGGTGCTGGGCCATGGATTTAGCGAAGATTCCATTTACTCAGCCGAACGCAAGATGATTGACAGAAAGAGGGCGTTTATGGGTGTCACCTGACCATTTTCTGGGAGTGTTTGGAAAACGCAGGCATGTCCAGGCGTTTGCAGGGCGGTTGTCTGATGTCAATTCCTCCACCAAAAAGACTGAAGTGATCGCAAGCGCTGAGTAAGTCCAGATCTACTCTTAAACTGCACAAAATGTTTTTGCTGCGCTCGGCTGCAAAGGCGTTCACACACTTGCAAAGCGAAAATACACTCCCCATGGGCGGCGACTATGCGTTTGCACGGCTGCTAAAAGTTGCTAGTGAGTGATCAACTCGGAATGACCCCCTATGTGCGGAAAAATTCAGAAAACCCCATACAGCGCATGCATTATACAGAGTGTACACACTAAGGGGTATATTTAATAAAAGTGGATTTTGGTCGATGTTTGATCAATTTTGTGTTTAAGAGTCTAAATTACACATTTACTAAAAGATGATTTTTGGCATCTTTTAAAAAAAAATTCAAAAATCATCTAAAAGTAAATGTGGAATTTAGACCCTGAAAAACAAAACCGACCAATCATCGGCCAAGAATGTACCCAGATAGATTTTTCGTAAATATACCTCTATACAGTATACCACATTTACTAACATATGATTTAAAAAATCATGTTAATAAATGTGTGATTTAGACCCTGAAACACAAAATCGATAAAAAAATTGACCGAACAGCAGACAAAAATCGATCAACATCGACCCAAATCAACTTTAGTAAATATACTCCTAAGATCCTATTGCATCTGGGTCAAAAGGTATCAGAATGGGGCAGTAAAATGATGGGAGCTCCTGGGGGCAACCTGTGAGGTTATTTATTCTGGGCCATGGTAGTGTATCACAGTGGCATGACCATGGTTGTGTGCAGAGCCGGCGCTACCCGCTCAGCAAGGGGATGCAGTGCAGGGAGGCGCCGTGCTGAAGGGAGGCGCCGTCCTGCTCTGCAACCCCGCTGATGCTGGCAGTGTGTAGCGCGGCTCTCTCCCCCCATCCTTCCCCAGAGAGCAGCCTCAGGCCGACGGGTATCATTTTGGGGGCGTGGCCTAATCGCGGGAGGCGTGGCCACGCCCCCTTGTGAAAAAAGTTTTTTTTTTTATAACTTTGGCGTGCTGAGCAGAGTGTAGGGAGGGGGGGGGAGAGAAGGAGGGAGGAGAGGAGTCCTGAGCCCTGAGCCAATTTGAGGGGGGAGTGTGATCACTTTCCCCCACTACCCAAATAGGCATTGGCTCAGCAGTAGCAGCAGCCTCACAGCAGCACAGCACACTGCAGCATGTGCTGTGCTGCCAAGATGCGTGCTTATGCTGCGGTCCAGTAAGGAGGGAGGGGGTAGGGAATGCTGTGGACCAGGGCCCCACCGGGCCCTCCATCAGTCCGTGGCCCGAAAAATTAGTACCCGTTCCCTCCCTCTCGGCATAACTGCCGACATCCTACAGAGCCGCTGCTGCGGGGGTAACGGCGCCTCCGAGAGACATGAGGAGAAAGCAGAGGAGGAGCAGCGCCGGAGTCGGGGACCTCCTGCAGGTACTGGGGCTGTGCTGTGGAGGGAATGAAGGATGTACCTGGCATAATATGTATAATAGGCTCTACCTGGCCGCATGTGTATAAGGTGCTCTCCTGTGTGGGTACTACTGTGCGGTGTAATGTGACTAACGGACACTACTGTGCGGTGTAATGTGACTGACGGACACTACTGTGCAGTGTAATGTGACTGACGGACACTACTGTGCAGTGTAATGTGACTAACGGACACTACTGTGCGGTGTAATGTGACTGGCGGTCACTACTGTGCGGTGTAATGTGACTGACGGACACTACTGTGCGGTGTAATGTGACTGACGGACACTACTGTGTGGTGTAATGTGACTGACGAACACTACTGTGCAGTGTAATGTGAATAACGGACGCTACTGTGCAGTGTAATGTGAATAACGGACACTACTGTGCGGTGTAATGTGAATAACGGACACTACTGTGCGGTGTAATGTGACTGACGGACACTACTGTGCAGTGTAATGTGAATAACGGACGCTACTGTGCGGTATTATGTGAATAACGGACGCTACTGTGCGGTGTAATGTGACTAACGGACACTACTGTGCAGTGTAATGTGGCTGACGGACACTACTGTGCAGTTTAATGTGACTAACGGACAAATGTGACTGACGGACAGTACTGTGCAGTGTAATGGGACTAACAGACACTACTGTGCAGTGTAATGTGACTGACGGACACTACTGTGCAGTGTAATGTGACAAACGGACAGTACTGTGCAGTGTAATGTGACAAACGGACACTACTGTGCAGTGTAATGTGACTAACGGACACTACTGTGCAGTGTAATGTGACTAACAGACACTACTATGCTGTGTAATGTGACTAGCGAACACTACTGTGCGGTGTAATGTGACTAATGGACACTACTGTGTGGTGTAATGTGAATAACGGACACTACTGTGCGGTGTAATGTGAATAACGGATGCTACTGTGCGGTATTATGTGAATAACGGACGCTACTGTGCAGTGTAATGTGATTAACGGACACTACTGTGCGGTGTAATGTGAATAACGGACACTACTGTGCGGTGTAATGTGAATAACGGACACTACTGTGTGGTGTAATGTGACTGACGGACACTACTGTGCAGTATAATGTGACTGACGGACACTACTGTGCAGTGTAATGTGAATAACGGACGCTACTGTGCGGTATTATGTGAATAACGGACGCTACTGTGCGGTGTAATGTGACTAACGGACACTACTGTGCAGTGTAATGTGGCTGACGGACACTACTGTGCAGTTTAATGTGACTAACGGACAAATGTGACTGACGGACAGTACTGTGCAGTGTAATGGGACTAACAGACACTACTGTGCAGTGTAATGTGACTAACCGACACTACTATGCTGTGTAATGTGACTAGCGAACACTACTGTGCAGTGTAATGTGACTAAAGGGCATACTATGCGGTGTAATGTGACGAGCGAACAACGCTGAGCAGTGTAATGTGACTAGCGAACACTACTATGGGGTGTAATGTGACTAACGGACACTACTGTGCAGTGTAATGTGACTAATGGACACTACTATGAGGTGTAATGTGACTAGCGAACACTATTGTGCAGTGTAATGTGAATTGGTATTATTCTGTGGCCCCTATATTTTTTGCGCTTCCCCCTACTGGGGGAAGCTGCATGTGTAGAAGGGTGCTCTACCTAGAATAATGTGTGACTGGCTCTACCTGGTGCAATATGTAAAAGGGGGCTGTATCTGGCGTAATGTATATAAGGGGCACTACCTGGCGTAATGTATATAAGTGGTAATACTGAGTGGCGTAATTTTGAATAATGTTGACTACTGTGTGTCATAATTATTTTACGCCCCTATATTTTATGTCATTTTTTTATGACCCTATATTTATGGATCTTGGGGGGGCACCAAAATGTCTAGTTACAGATCTGAGGATGAGATCGGTCACATTTGTATTTGTAGAAAGGTGCAAAATTGATAGTTTGCAGGAGGGTGCCGAACACCCTAGCACCGGTCCTGGTTGTGTGAGTCCCTTCTACTCCAATTCTCTGCTATGCAGAACACCGGTGAACACCCAACTGCCAGCTGGATAGGGGTAAAAAGGGACAGAGCCATCAAATTAGCATATCAACCAACTTTACAGCTTGATAAAGAGGGACTTTGGCGCGACGTAGCTGTGCCCTGCGTGTAAAGAGGGGGTGTCCTCAGGAAAGGGGCCGTGGCTTCACAGGAGTGTCGCGATCGTGAGCCACGCTCCCACTTTTCATCACTGAGGGGGCATGCCCAGCGCTCTATGAACTAGAATAGGAGAGCGTTTCCGTCACGCACCCGGACAGAGATGCTCAGAATGAGAGTGTCTCTGTGCACTCCCGGCGTGACTAGGCGGATGGATTGCATGCCTGCCTTGGAGTCACCTCAGATGAGCGCGGCTCCATATGTAGTTTTGAATCCAATATCATTATTGCTCATGTAACAACTGTTCTACATACAGTATATAGGGGCCTGTTTAAGGTCGACTGCAAAACTTGCCCATTTCAGTATGCACATACTGTACGAACATACTCGTGCTGTATGCACCTGCACACAACTACAGTTGAGAAAGGGCAGGTGGATGAGCTGTTAGAGTCAGTGCTCAGAGAGGAGGTAGTGGAGATATATGACCTAAGGAGATGGGCTAACCACTTTACTGTGGACAACTACAGTAGTTGGGCACATCTTCCACATATACTCATACAACAAAAATATTAGAACAAGTTCATCTCATCATCCGCAGTGAAGAGGGAAAAACAAAAATCAGAATCAGCTTTATTGGCCAAGTATACAATCACATACAAAGAATTTATCTCCAGTTTTTCCATTACTCACAAGGTACAGTACTTGCATAAAAAACAAACATGTACTGTACTGTACTTATCAATAAAAAAGGCTACATTAAATGTAAAGTGTTGATTTCATATACTGCCCATACCACTGTCACTAACTCAAGGATTTAATAAACTAATAGCCTGTGGTAAAAAACTATTCATATGTCTAGAAGTATTAACATACCACTATCTACAGATGTAGCCACCCTCATCATAGTTACATCTAGGCGCATTCACGCGTTTGTCATGACCACGTTCATGTCTAATGTGTGCATGCCATAGATGTGCTCATGCCCCATTCACTTTGAATGAGGCGGCACAAAATGCAGCTCGGTGCTGCTAGCTGCAGGTTCATCTAGCCACGCCAGGAGTGCAAGTAACCGGCAGATGTAGCCACGATGAACATGAAACATTGATAAGGAAACATTTATCTTATTTAGGAGCCTATTTATGAAAGCTCAGAGAGAGATAAAATTGTAAGAGATAAAGTACTAGCCGATCAGCTTCTACCTTACATTTTACAAGATGTGTTTTTAAAATGACAGAAACTGATCGGTTGGTAATTTATCTCTCACAATTTTATCTCTCTCCAAGCTTTGATAAATACTTAGTAAAAAGGCATTGTGTAACATTTACAAATCTGAAAATAAAATATAAAAACTGACTTCTGCAGTCCTGTGTGGAATTCCTTTGTGTCCTTCGTTACACCGCACTTACCACATGATTTCAATTAGTCATTACAATTAAAAAACTGCCATATTTCTCTATGTACAGTATATTATCACAGCTGAAGGCAGATACACACACAGAAAACATCTGTGACATGCCTGTGTTTTTGCCACCAGTACCCGTTACCTCCCCTAAACAGTCACTTCCTGTCACTCACTCTGCATTAAAAATTTAAATGTGAGCATCATCGCAGAGGCATCTTGGTGCATGTGCGCTGTGCGATCATGGCTCATACGCAGTCTAACAATAATCGCCCACTTGCGTGAACATCACAGGCCTTTTGCACGCAGCGGCTGTGCTTAACCTATTTAAAGACAGTAGGAGGCGTTTTAAGAAGAAAGATGCCTACTGCATACTTTTGTGATCCATTGCTGCATCCAAAGCCACAGATCCCTCTATGTGAACATCGGTCATCTGAGTAACCCTCAGGGTACTCACAATGGGCGGAGTTGACGCTCCCATTTTCGAGAACACTGCTTATCTATGACCCTAAATGTAAAGCATTCTGTTGCTTGCAATCTCACACCATGAGAGATGTAGATAAACCATTGGGATTAGGTCCACAGTTGCTTTGATGATGATGGAAATGTGTATTTTATGCTTGTGTGAATTTCATTCGGCTCTGGGATGTTCTTTAGTATGTTTCTCACAAGACATAAGAATGAGGAGGATTTTGACACAAAGGGAGCAGCGATTATAGCTTTTTACATGAACTTGCCAAGAATTGCATCATAACATTGCACAATTAGGATGAAGTATTTCCTGATTACAGTTCTCACTCATTATACACATTTACATTTAGATGAATTAGTAATGCCATGCTACATTACTGTTTTCCCATTTTCATTTCTGAGCAACTGATAAAACCTGTGCGACAATATCACCTGCAACTGGTCTCCTTCACAGGGCAAACTGTGAGCAGCGCATGATTCTTCCCTGTTTATTAATGAAAATATTCCATTCCCATGGAGCCATTCTCTATTATATTCATGATGCAATTGTTGTCTTTTGTCTTCCTGATACATACAGTATATTGTGCACTTTATATGGTAGACTGAACCTGCTGTTGCTGTCTAGTTGCTAATGCAGAGTGAGGGGAGGTCTCATTCATGCACCTCTAGCGAGACAGCAAATTGCCTACCCCCTGTTGCATACAGTTCTGAGGAATGATTGAATATACATGGAAATTTCCACCCTATAATTGAACGCATGCACCTTACTGTTCCGGTATAGGCTTATTAGCGAGGATGCACACTTAAACAGAGAAATAATCCAAACTAAACATATAAATAAAGCTTTCAGAGCAGTGGAAGTAAAGCAGAAGTATATTAGATGACATTGCTGTGCCAGATACTTACTTATTATCACTGTCGGATATTGCCATTGAGTTGATCATGAAATACTTCTTATGCCTCTGTTTTTAATTGAATCCCTGGTTGGCAGTTGAATTGGAAGCGTTCCTGCTGCTGCACCAATGATTTGTACTATCTGAAAACACAGTCTGGTACAAGGCTGGCTTCCAAGAGTATGTAAACGCTACTTTTTGTAATTAAGAATTAGAAAAATATATCCAATGTTTGCATCAAGTTTGCTGAATAAACCTGCCTTAAAAAAAAAACAAAAGCAAGAAAGTGCTGAGTTTCACACTAATCCCATTACAGCTAAAGAAAATAAGGCATGAAACAAATTGCAAACACAATTCAATATTAACTTTGAACAAACATTTACTTTGTCTTTCTAAAGACGTGACCATTTTTACAGATCACATTTATAACCAGACTATTAGCTACAAGCCCCTTTTAGATTCTCTATCACAGTTTTCCCACATGGTCTAGTATATATTGCCATATATTAAACATTATTAGAAGTAATAGTATTACTACTGCAATGCTATTAACTTATAAGGTGTCACACTGAGAATAAATACAGATGACAAAACATAAGGTATGAGATGAAGTATGACTGTGATTAGGTATTAGGATTATGGAGTGGTCATTCCGAGTTAATCGCACACTGACGATTTTCGCTGCGCTGCGATCAGGTCTCTACTGCGCATGCATATGCACCGCAGTGCGCACGCGCGTCATACGGGTACAATGTGGATCATTGCTGAGCTATGGATTTAATGAAGAATCCATTCGCACAGCCGATCACAAGGAAATTTACAGAAAGAGTGCGTTTATGGGTGGCAACTGACCGTTTTCTGGGAGTGGTAGGGAAAACGCAGGTGTGTCTGGGCATTTGGAGGGTGGGTGTGTGACGTCAATTCCGTCAACAAAAAGACTGAAGTGATCGCCAGGGCTGAGTAAGTTCAGAGCTACTCTGAAACTGCACAAAATGTTTTTGCAGAGCTCGGCTGCACAGGCGTCCGCACACTTGCAAAGTGAAAATATACTCCCCCGTGGGCGGCGACTATGTGTTTTCACGGCTGCTAAAAACAGCTAGCGTGCGATCAACTCGGAATGACCCCCATAGTGAGGTGGTACCAATGTGAGTAGATAAGTAAATAGGTGGGAGTAGGGTAATGTCTTATCACAAGGTGGGCTTTCAGACAGCTGTTAAAGATTTAAAGATTGAGGAGAGTGTTTTCACGCATGGTAGTAAATTTCATTGGTGGCACCAAATACGTATCTATAATGGGTGCAAAATGTGCACGGGCTCCTGTGTCCAGTGAGGTCCACGTCACACATCCTGCACCCATTAAATATATTGACCTTGCAGCCACCGAAGAACTCAACCCCTGGGAAAATGAAACCATTGCCAGTTTTCTGGATAGAGGCATGTGCCCAATGAGCACTGGCACAGTGCCAGAGTCTACACTGCACATGTGCGAAGAATGCACATGGACCTTTTCCTCTCATAAGACGCCCCTGAGTGCCACAGAATACGTCTAGGTTGTAGTGAGAAGTAGTTACAAAAGAAGAGAAGAGGCACAGATCAAAGAGGCAGTACATTTATTTATTTATTTGTTTGTTTGTTTGTTTGTTTGTTTATACAGCACCAGAAAATTCCATGGCATTTTGCAATTTAAAACAAATGAATTATAAAACTAGACATGTTATAACAGATAGTCAGAGAGGAAAGAGGGCCCTTCTCACAAGTTTACAATCTATTGGTTAATAGGAGTTTCATACATGAGTAGTTGCTACATACTGCATTGTATGTATATTGGTTCAGCCAGATTGCAAGGGTAAAAGGTTGTTGATGGGGAGTATGAGATCCGAGCTGTCGGGATCCCGACGCTCAGGACACTGACGCTGGGATCCCAACAGCCAGAATACCGGTGGCGAGCGCATTGGTGTACCTTTGCAGGCTCGCTGTGCTGGCCACACTTCGGTCGCCATAGAGTTGGAGTGGTGTTGTGGGTATTTTACCGGGTGTTGGAATTCTGGAGTTGGTATCCTGACTGCCGGGATCCCGGCAGCCGTCAACTTGATTGCCTCCCATTGGCGGGCTATGTGATACAGTCACACAGCAATGGTTATGTGAGTGTAGAAAGGGAACAAATTATTATTATTATTATTATTATTATTAATACATTTTATTTTTAGGGCGCCACAAGTGTTTTGCAGTGCTGCACATACGGCAGACATTAGAATACAGGGTACACAGAGCTTAACATTACAGTAATAGAAAAACTACAACGGAGCACAGGTAACAATTAGCAACACAATTCTCAATATACACTACAGTCGAGATGAAAGGAAGCAAAGGAGTAGTCATCATACTACTAGGGACAGGCAGCCACTGCAAGAGATAAACCATAATGAGTGAGAGGAGATGCAGGTACAGACATTTGCTACATAGGAGAGAGCTGTAATTGAAGTGTGAGAGATGAGGGCCGTGAGAACAGGAGGGAACAGGGCACTACTCCCAGGAGCTCACAATCTAGGGGGTGGTGGAAGATAGACAGATGACAAGAGGTGCGAGCAAGCGAAAAGCAGCCTCATGGTAGGAAGTAAGCGAAGCATAGATGACCAAGGCTTGAGGTAATGGGTTGGGAGAGTGGCCTCGAAACTAGGTTATGTGGAAGGGCACACTTTGATGAACAGGTGAGTTTTCAGTGCCCGTTTGAAGCTTTTCAAGGTAGTACATAGGAGAGAGCTGTAATTGAAGTGTGAGAGATGAGGGCCGTGAGTACAGGAGGGAACAGGGCACTACTCCCAGGAGCTCACAATCTAGGGGGTGGTGGAAGATAGACAGATGACAAGAGGTGCGAGCAAGCGAAAAGCAGCCTCATGGTAGGAAGTAAGCGAAGCATAGATGACCAAGGCTTGAGGTAATGGGTTGGGAGAGTGGCCTCGAAACTAG
The DNA here is from genome assembly GCF_028390025.1 of Pseudophryne corroboree. Classification (NCBI taxonomy): domain Eukaryota; kingdom Metazoa; phylum Chordata; class Amphibia; order Anura; family Myobatrachidae; genus Pseudophryne; species Pseudophryne corroboree. The sequence continues at coordinate 224,986,572 of NC_086444.1, read as the reverse complement.
GTTATGTGGAAGGGCACACTTTGATGAACAGGTGAGTTTTCAGTGCCCGTTTGAAGCTTTTCAAGGTCGGATGGAATCTAATAGAGTGAGGGAGTTTGTTCCAGTGAAGGGAGCAGCACGGGTAAAACCTTGTATTCTCACATGTGATGCAGGTACCAGGGTACAAGAGAGGAGACGGTCATTGGCATGACTGGAGTGGGTGGGGGAGAGTATGTAAGGAGCAGTGGAGTTAGAGAGGGCATTGTACATGAGAGTGAGGAGTTTAAGATGATTCTGTAAAGGAATGGGAGCCAGTACAGGTTTTGTCGAAGAGTAAAATAAGTCAAGCTGTAGAGTTGAGAACAGATTAGAGTGGAGTGAGATGGGAGTGTGGGAGGCCAGTGAGGAGAATGTTGCAATAGTCGAGCTGTGAGATGACCTATGAATGGATAATAAGTTTAGTCGCACTCTTGGAGAGGAATGGTCTGATCCAAGCAATGTTGCATATCTGGAACCAACAGGATTGAGCCCGAGATTGAACGTGGGGGATGAAGGAGAGGGAGGAGTCAGAGTGATACCCAAGCAGCGGAGTTGGGGAACAGGGAGGATGATGGTGTTGTCAACAGTGACAGAGATATTAGGGATGGTGGGGACCCTGGATGGAGGAAGATGATGAGTTCAGTTTTGTCCATGTTGAGCTTCAGAGAGCATTTAGACATCCAGGAGGAGATGGCGGAGAGGCAACTGGATACCCAAGAGAGAACAGAGAGGGAGAGGTCAGGAGAGGAGAGGAGATGTAAGTTATATGTTAAAATAGCTTATGGAGGTTATGTTGGTGTTTCAGGAAATTGATAAGCTTGTATGAATGGGTAAGTTAAGGATGTGAGCAGAAGTAAGCAATGGAGAATGCTCGGAGCTGCGATTTGAGAAGAGGTGGATGTATTAAGCCTGGAGAAGTGATAAAGAAAGGATAAAGTGATAAATGGAAGGTGATAATGCACCAGCCAATCAGCTCCTAACTGTTAAGTAACAGGCTGGGTTTGAAAACTTACAGAAGCTGACATGCTGGTGCGTTATCACCTATCCTACTTTATCACTTCTCCAGGCTTAATACATATGCTCCAGGGAAAGTTGTTTGATTCAGATTTTAGAACATGGGGTGTCAGTATAGGCAGAGCCGTAACTACTGTAGGATGGTGCTTGGCACACAGCACATTTGCCCTGTGGGAGCAACCGGTCACATCTACTTGCTATCCCTTTTGTATGTGCCACAGCCAGCTGCTGTGTACTGCCCGCTGTAATGTATAATAGTAGTGGTGCGCCCAGCTCCGTCTCTGTCAGGTGCACTGATACCATAACACATTATAGCGGGCAGCACTGCAGCTGCCTTCCTGTGTGCTCTACCTCCTCCCCCATCTCCTGCATGAGGGAGGAGGCAGAGAGACTCTCTGCCTCCTCCCCCTGGGAGAGACTTCATGACGATGTACTGGGACTGGGAGAGACTTCATGACGATGAGGAGATGTAGGAATGATGATGAGGAGGAGGGATGATGATGAATGAGAAGGTGAAATTTGGAGGAGGAATGATGATGATGAGGAGTTGGAATAAGGAGGAGGGGCTTTAATGTGGCACAATATTTATATGGGGCTCTACTGTTGCACAGTATATATTAGTGATGTGCACCGGACATTTTTCGCGTTTTGTGTTTTGGTTTTGGGTTCGGTTCCGCGGCTGTGTTTTAGATTCGGACGCGTTTTGGAAAAACCTCACCGAAAATTTTTTGTCGGATTCGGGTGTGTTTTGGATTCGGGTGTTTTTTTCAAAAAACCCTAAAAAACAGCTTAAATCATAGAATTTGGGGGTCATTTTGATCCCATAGTATTATTAACCTCAATAACCATAATTTCCACTCATTTCCAGTCTATTCTGAACACCTCACACCTCCCAATATTATTTTTAGTCCTAAAATTTGCACCGAGGTCGCTGGATGGCTAAGCTAAGCGACACAAGTAGCCGACATAAACACCTGGCCCATCTAGGAGTGGCACTGCAGTGTCAGGCAGGATGGCCCTTCAAAAAAATAGTCCCCAAACAGCACATGATGCAAAGAAAAAAAGAGGCGCACCAAGGTGGCTGTGTGACTAAGCTAAGCGACACAAGTGGCCGACACAAACACCTGGCCCATCTAGGAGTGGCACTGCAGTGTCAATCAAGACAGGATGTCCCTTCCAAAAAATTGTCCCCAAACAGCACATGATGCAAAGAAAAAAAGAGGCACACCAAGGTCGCTGTGTGACTAAGCTAAGCGACACAAGTGGCCGATACAAACACCTGGCCCATCTAGGAGTGGCACTGCAGTGTCAGACAGGATGGCCCTTCAAAAAAATACTCCCCAAACAGCACATGATGCAAAGAAAAAAAGAGGCACACCAAGGTCGCTGTGTGACTAAGCTAAGCGACACAAGTGGCCGACACAAACACCTGGCCCATCTAGGAGTGGCACTGCAGTGTCAGGCAGGATGGCCCTTCAAAAAAATTGTCCCCAAACAGCACATGATGCAAAGAAAAAAAGAGGCGCACCAAGGTCGCTGTGTGACTAAGCTAAGCGACACAAGTGGCCGACACAAACACCTGGCCCATCTAGGAGTGGCACTGCAGTGTCAGACAGGATGGTCCTTCAAAAAAATACTCCCCAAACAGCACATGATGCAAAGAAAAAAAGAGGCGCACCAAGGTGGCTGTGTGACTAAGCTAAGCGACACAAGTGGCCGACACAAACACCTGGCCCATCTAGGAGTGGCACTGCAGTGTCAGGCAGGATGGCCCTTCAAAAAAATAGTCCCCAAACAGCACATGATGCAAAGAAAAAAAGAGGCGCACCAAGGTGGCTGTGTGACTAAGCTAAGCGACACAAGTGGCCGACACAAACACCTGGCCCATCTAGGAGTGGCACTGCAGTGTCAATTAAGACAGGATGGCCCTTCCAAAAAATTGTCCCCAAACAGCACATGATGCAAAGAAAAAAAAGAGGCGCACCAAGGTCGCTGTGTGACTAAGCTAAGCGACACAAGTGGCCGACACAAACACCTGGCCCATCTAGGAGTGGCACTGCAGTGTCAGGCAGGATGGCCCTTCAAAAAAATACTCCCCAAACAGCACATGATGCAAAGAAAAAAAGAGGCGCACCAAGGTGGCTGTGTGACTAAGCTAAGCGACACAAGTGGCCGACACAAACACCTGGCCCATCTAGGAGTGGCACTGCAGTGTCAGGCAGGATGGCCCTTCAAAAAAATTGTCCCCAAACAGCACATGATGCAAAGAAAAAAAGAGGCGCACCAAGGTGGCTGTGTGACTAAGCTAAGCGACACAAGTGGCCGACACAAACACCTGGCCCATCTAGGAGTGGCACTGCCGTGTCAATCAAGACAGGATGGCCCTTCCAAAAAATTGTCCCCAAACAGCACATGATGCAAAGAAAAAAAGAGGCGCACCAAGGTCGCTGTGTGACTAAGCTAAGCGACACAAGTGGCTGACATAAACACCTGGCCCATCTAGGAGTGGCACTGCAGTGTCAGACAGGATGGCCCTTCAAAAAAATACTCCCCAAACAGCACATGATGCAAATAAATAAAGAGGCGCACCAAGGTGGCTGTGTGACTAAGCTAAGCGACACAAGTGGCCGACACAAACACCTGGCCCATCTAGGAGTGGCACTGCAGTGTCAGACAGGATGGTCCTTCAAAAAAATACTCCCCAAACAGCACATGATGCAAAGAAAAAAAGAGGCGCACCAAGGTGGCTGTGTGACTAAGCTAAGCGACACAAGTGGCCGACACAAACACCTGGCCCATCTAGGAGTGGCACTGCAGTGTCAGGCAGGATGGCCCTTCAAAAAAATTGTCCCCAAACAGCACATGATGCAAAGAAAAAAAGAGGTGCACCAAGGTGGCTGTGTGACTAAGCTAAGCGACACAAGTGGCCGACACAAACACCTGGCCCATCTAGGAATGGCACTGCAGTGTCAGGCAGGATGGCCCTTCAAAAAAATTGTCCCCAAACAGCACATGATGCAATGAAAAATGAAAGAAAAAAGAGGTGCAAGATGGAATTGTCCTTGGGCCCTCCCACCCACCCTTATGTTGTATAAACAGGACATGCACACTTTAACGAACCCATCATTTCAGTGACAGGGTCTGCCACATGACTGTGACTGAAATGACTGGTTGGTTTGGGCCCCCACCAAAAAAGAAGCAATCAATCTCTCCTTGCACAAACTGGCTCTACAGAGGCAAGATGTCCACCTCATCATCATCCTCCGATTCCTCACCCCTTTCACTGTGTACATCTCCTCCTCACAGATTATTAATTCGTCCCCCCTGGAATCCACCATCTCAGGTCCCCGTGTACTTTCTGGAGGCAATTGCTGCTGGTGAATGACTCCACGGAGGAATTGATTATAATTCATTTTAATGAACATCATCTTCTCCACATTTTCTGGAAGTAACCTCGTACGCCGATTGCTGACAAGGTGAGCGGCTGCACTAAACACTCTTTCGGAGTACACACTGGAGGGAGGGCAACTTAGGTAGAATAAAGCCAGTTTCTGCAAGGGCCTCCAAATTGCCTCTTTTTCCTGCCAGTATATGTACGGACTGTCTGACGTGCCTACTTGGATGCGGTCACTCATATAATCCTCCACCATTCTTTCAATGGTGAGAGAATCATATGCAGTGACAGTAGACGACACGTCAGTAATCGTTGTCAGGTCCTTCAGTCCGGACCAGATGTCAGCACTCGCTCCAGACTGCCCTGCATCACCGCCAGCGGGTGGGCTCGGAATTCTTAGCCTTTTCCTCGCACCCCCAGTTGCGGGAGAATGTGAAGGAGGAGATGGTGACGGGTCACGTTCCGCTTGACTTGACAATTTTCTCACCAGCAGGTCTTTGAACCTCTGCAGACTTGTGTCTGCCGGAAAGAGAGATACAACGTAGGTTTTAAATCTAGGATCGAGCACGGTGGCCAAAATGTAGTGCTCTGATTTCAACAGAATGACCACCCGTGAATCCTGGTTAAGCGAATTAAGGGCTCCATCCACAAGTCCCACATGCCTAGCGGAATCGCTCTGTTTTAGCTCCTCCTTCAATGTCTCCAGCTTCTTCTGCAAAAGCCTGATGAGGGGAATGACCTGACTCAGGCTGGCAGTGTCTGAACTGACTTCACGTGTGGCAAGTTCAAAGGGTTGCAGAACCTTGCACAACGTTGAAATCATTCTCAACTGCGCTTGAGTCAGGTGCATTCCACCTCCTTTGCCTATATCGTGGCCAGATGTATAGGCTTGAATGGCCTTTTGCTGCTCCTCCATCCTCTGAAGCATATAGAGGGTTGAATTCCACCTCGTTACCACCTCGTGCTTCAGATAATGGCAGGGCAGGTTCAGGAATGTTTGGTGGTGCTCCAGTCTTCTGTACGCGGTGCATGAATGCCGAAAGTGGCCCGCAATTCTTCTGGCCACCGACAGCATCTCTTGCATGCCCCTGTCGTTTTTTAAATAATTCTGCACCACCAAATTCAAGGTATGTGCAAAACATGGGACGTGATGGAATTTGCCCAGATGTAATGCACGCACAATATTGCTGGCGTTGTCCGATGTCACAAATCCCCAGGAGAGTCCAATTGGGGTAAGCCATTCTGCGATGATCTTCCTCAGTTGCCGTAAGAGGTTTTCAGTAGTGTGCCTATTCTGGAAAGCGGTGATACAAAGCGTAGCCTGCCTAGGAACGAGTTGGCGTTTGCGAGATGCTGCTACTGGTGCCGCCGCTGCTGTTCTTGCTGCGGGAGGCAATACATCTACCCAGTGGGCTGTCACAGTCATATAGTCCTGAGTCTGCCCTGCTCTACTTGTCCACATGTCCGTGGTTAAGTGGACATTGGGTACAACTGCATTTTTTAGGACACTGGTGAGTCTTTTTCTGACGTCTGTGTACATTTTCGGTATCGCCTGCCTAGAGAAATGGAACCTAGATGGTATTTGGTACCAGGGACACAGTACCTCAATCAAGTCTCTAGTTGGCTCTGAATTAACGATGGATACCGGAACCACGTTTCTCACCGCCCAGGCTGCCAAGGCCTCAGTTATCCGCTTTGCAGCAGGATGACTGCTGTGATATTTCATCTTCCTCGCAAAGGACTGTTGGACAGTCAATTGCTTACTGGAAGTAGTACAAGTGGTCTTCCGACTTCCCCTCTGGGATGACGATCGACTCCCAGCAGCAACAACAGCAGCGCCAGCAGCAGTAGGCGTTACACTCAAGGATGCATCGGAGGAATCCCAGGCAGGAGAGGACTCGTCAGACTTGACAGTGACATGGCCTGCAGGACTATTGGCTTTCCTGGGTAAGGAGGAAATTGACACTGAGGGAGTTGGTGATGTGGTTTGCAGGAGCTTGGTTACAAGAGGAAGGGATTTAGTTGTCAGTGGACTGCTTCCGCTGTCACCCAAAGTTTTTGAACTTGTCACTGACTTATGATGAATGCGCTGCAGGTGACGTATAAGGGAGGATGTTCCGAGGTGGTTAACATCCTTACCCCTACTTATTACAGCTTGACAAAGGCAACACGCGGCTTGACACCTGTTGTCCGCATTTTTGTTGAAATAATTCCACACCGAAGAGCTGATTTTTTTTGTATTTTGACCAGGCATGTCAATGGCCATATTCCTCCCACAGACAACAGGTGTCTCCCCGGGTGCCTGACTTAAACAAACCACCTCACCATCAGAATCCTCCTTGTCAATTTTCTCCCCAGCGCCAGCAACACCCATATCCTCATCCTGGTGTACTTCAACAGTGACATCTTCAATTTGACTATCAGGAACTGGACTGCGGGTGCTCCTTCCAGCACTTGCAGGGGGCGTGCAAATGGTGGAAGGCGCAAGCTCTTCCCGTCCAGTGTTGGGAAGGTCAGGCATCGCAACCGACACAATTGGACTCTCCTTGGGGATTTGTGATTTTGAAGAACGCACAGTTCTTTGCTGTGCTTTTGCCAGCTTAAGTCTTTTCTTTTTTCTAGCGAGAGGATGAGTGCTTCTATCCTCATTTGAAGCTGAACCACTAGCCATGAACATAGGCCAGGGCCTCAGCCGTTCCTTGCCACTCCGTGTCGTAAATGGCATATTGGCAAGTTTATGCTTCTCCTCAGATGCTTTTAATTTTGATTTTTGGGTCATTTTACTGAACTTTTGTGTTTTGGATTTTACATGCTCTCTACTATGACATTGGGCATCGGCCTTGGCAGACGACGTTGATGGCATTTCATCATCTCGGCCATGACTAGTGGCAGCAGCTTCAGCACAAGGTGGAAGTGGATCTTGATCTTTCCCTTTAACCTCCACATTTTTGTTCTCCATTTTTTAATGTGTGGAATTATATGCCAGTATCAATAGCAATTGCCTACTACTATATTTACTGCGCAAAACTAAAATGCACCACAGGTATACAATGTAGATGGATAGTATACTTAATGGATGACGAGTGACGACACAGAGGTAGATACACAGCAGTGGCCTACCGTACTGCTATATATAGTATACTGGTGGACACTGTCAGCAAACTGCTAAACTAGTCTAAAATGCACCACAGGTATACAATGTAGATGGATAGTATACTTAATGGATGACGAGTGACGACACAGAGGTAGGTACAGCAGTGGCCTACCGTACTGCTATATATAGTATACTGGTGGACACTGTCAGCAAACTGCTAAACTAGTCTAAAATGCACCACAGGTATACAATGTAGATGGATAGTATACTTAATGGATGACGAGTGACGACACAGAGGTAGGTACAGCAGTGGCCTACCGTACTGCTATATATAGTATACTGGTGGACACTGTCAGCAAACTGCAAAACTAAAATGCACCACAGGTATAGAATGTAGATGGATAGTATACTTAATGGATGACGAGTGACGACACAGAGGTAGGTACACAGCAGTGGCCTACCGTACTGCTATATATAGTATACTGGTGGACACTGTCAGCAAACTGCAAAACTAAAATGCACCACAGGTATAGAATGTAGATGGATAGTATACTTAATGGATGACGAGTGACGACACAGAGGTAGGTACACAGCAGTGGCCTACCGTACTGCTATATATAATATACTGGTGGACACTGTCAGCAAACTGCAAAACTGTCTAAAATGCACCACAGGTATAGAATGTAGATGGATAGTATACTTAATGAATGACGAGTGACGACACAGAGGTAGGTACAGCAGTGGCCTACCATACTGCTATAAGTATATATATAGTATACTGGTGGACACTGTCAGCAAACTGCAAAACTGTCTAAAATGCACCACAGGTATAGAATGTAGATGGATAGTATACTTAATGGATGACGAGTGACGACACAGAGGTAGGTACACAGCAGTGGCCTACCGTACTGCTATATATAGTATATTGGTGGACACTGTCAGCAAATTGCAAAACTAAAATGCACCACAGGTATAGAATGTAGATGGATAGTATACTTAATGGATGACGAGTGACGACACAGAGGTAGGTACACAGCAGTGGCCTACCGTACTGCTATATATAGTATACTGGTGGACACTGTCAGAAAACTGCTAAACTAGTCTAAAAAAATGCACCACAGGTATACAATGTAGATGGATAGTATACTTAATGGATGACGAGTGACGACACAGAGGTAGGTACAGCAGTGGCCTACCGTACTGCTATATATAGTATACTGGTGGACACTGTCAGCAAACTGCTAAACTAGTCTAAAAAAATGCACCACAGGTATACAATGTAGATGGATAGTATACTTAATGGATGACGAGTGACGACACAGAGGTAGGTACAGCAGTGGCCTACCATACTGCTATATATAGTATACTGGTGGACACTGTCAGCAAACTGCTAAACTAGTCTAAAATGCACCACAGGTATACAATGTAGATGGATAGTATACTTAATGGATGACGAGTGACGACACAGAGGTAGGTACAGCAGTGCACTCTGCACTGTACTACTCCTATATAATATTAATTATACTGGTGGTCCCCAGTCCCCACAATAAAGCAGCACACTGTGAGCACAGATATGGAGTGTTTTACAGGCAGACAACGTATACTGGTGGTCACTGTCAGCAAAACTCTGCACTGTACTCCTGCTATAGCTGCTCCCCAGTCCCCACAATTAAGCAGTGTGAGCACTCAGCACAGATATATCGTGCAGCACACTGAGCACAGATATGGTATGGAGCGTTTTTTTCAGGCAAAGAACGGATAAAAAAACTGGTGGTCACTTATCAGCAAAACTCTGCACTGTACTCCTAACAGCTGCTCCCCAATCCTCCCCACAATTAAGCAATAAAAAACAAACAAGAATCAACTGTCTTCTACAATAAACGGAGAGGACGCCAGCCACGTCCTCTCCCTATCATCTCCAATGCACAAGTGAAAATGGCGGCGACGCGCGGCTGCTTATATAGAATCCAAATCTCGCGAGAATCCGACAGCGGGATGATGACGTTCGGGCGCGCTCGGGTTAGCCGAGCCATACGGGAGAATCCGAGTATGGCTCGGACCCGTGTAAAAAGGGTAAAGTTCGGGGGGGGTTCGGTTTCTCGGAAACCAAACCCGCTCATCACTAGTATATAAGGGGTTCTGGTGTGTGGTATTATGTGAATAACGGACACTACTGTGTGGTCATGTGTAACATGTATAAGGGGCTCATGGACAATGGCCCTCATTCCGAGTCGTTCGCTCGGTATATTTCATCGCATCGCAGTGAAATTCCGCTTAGTACGCATGCGCAATATTCGCACTGCGACTGCGCCAAGTAATTTAACAATGAAGATAGTATTTTTACTCACGGCTTTTTCTTCGCTCCGGCGATCGTAATGTGATTGACAGGAAATGGGTGTTACTGGGCGGAAACACGGCGTTTCAGGGGCGTGTGGTTAAAAACGCTACCGTTTCCGGAAAAAACGCAGGAGTGGCCGGAGAAACGGAGGAGTGTCTGGGCGAACGCTGGGTGTGTTTATGACGTCAAACCAGGAACGACAAGCACTGAACTGATCGCAGATGCCGAGCAAGTCTGAAGCTACTCTGAAACTGCTAAGTAGTTTGTAATCGCAATATTGCGAATACATCGGTCGCAATTTTAAGAAGCTAAGATTCACTCCCAGTAGGCGGCGGCTTAGCGTGTGTAACTCTGCTAAAATCGCCTTGCGAGCGATCAACTCAGAATGAGGGCCAATACTGTGTGGTGTAATGTGAATAATGGAAACTACTGTGCAGAGTAATGTGAATTGGTAGCCACGCCCCTTCCCCATGAAGTTACTGTGCTATCTGGTTATTTGCAGACTGGTATGACAGATGTGGATCAGTGACAGAGGAAATCTTGCAGCAGCATCTAGGGTCGATTGAAATAGTTACAAATGGGTGAGGAGAATGCCAGATAGGGGAGGCTGCAGTTGTCTAAGCAGCAGATGGTGATAAAATGGATGCGGTTTCATTACATCAAGAAGATAGCGAGTCAAGGGCACACCATGGCAACATATGTTATGTCATATAGAAGTTCTACTTTACAGTATATGGTCACCAGATGGAAATCTGGATACATGGGATAATGCAATTAATTTATCAGGGTGTTAGGGTGTAGACCAGGGGTGCACAACCTTTCCTAACTTGAGAATAAGATAGGAACCCACAAGTATACATACATATATATGTGTACCAGGGACTGTGTTAATCTCAAAATTGTGTGCCCGTGGGATCTGACTGCTCAGCCCAACTATTTAATAAACACATGCAATTAGGCACATATATGGCCAAAATCTCTAAAGAGCCAACTGCCCAGTGCTTAGAGGCCATGTAAAGGATAACTTTGGGCTCCTTAGCCATTGCAATCCAGATCATGCGTTTACCAACACTTTTAGTGCTACTCAAAGCATATATACGGGTATGGGGATGGAAACTACTTGTTCTAATGACCCATTGCCCACATACATTTTTATGTGTGAATGAGAGGTGGTACCAAAATGGCATCTTTTGGATGTTGCCTTCGGTATTCATTTACTTGCGTTTACTGCAGGTAAATATGAAGCAATAAATGTACTGTTCTCACCCCAAAAGCACATGTATGTAATTGCAATTACCACATGTTTAATTACTTACACATGCAGTGTCATTGATGTGTATTTATTTTCAATTAGACAAATTAACTTTCAAATTAACTTGCAATTAGACAAATTAACTTTAATAATGGCGGACTCTGTAAATGCATTTAAAAATGAATTGGACAGTTTTCTAGCTGATAAAGGTATCCAAGGCTATAGTATTTAATATATTGACATTATGTGTATGGGAGTGATACGAAATATAGTTGTCTGTAGGTACGAAACCATTATTTTGGCTGGTGCATTATAATATGCACTGCTTAATACAGAATACAGGTTGAACCCGATGGGCATTTTGCCTCTTTTCAACCTCATTAACTATGTCACTATGTCACAATTGATTTGGGTTTGTAAACACTGCTAGCATGCCATAGGGCCTAATCTATGTTTGTACACAATTGCATTTGCAATTCTCTAGGCTATGGAGCTGCTAATGTTAGCAAGTGGAGCTGCTGCACAGGAATGAAAAGAGACGTCTAGTGGCAAACGTAGGATTTTAATGGAGGGGGTTTCTGTTCATCTATGTATGCATATATATATTATATATATACATATATATATATATACACACACACATATGTGTGTGTGTGTTTATAGACATACACACATATATATATATATATATATATATATATATACATATACATATATATAATATATACAGTGGGGCAAAAGAGTATTTGGACAGCCACCGATTGTGCAAGTTGACCGACTTAAAAAGATGAGAGAGGTCTGTAATTTCCATCATAGATACACTTAAACTGTGAGAGGCAGAATCTAAAAAAAAAACCTAGGAAATCACATTGTATGATTTTTAAACAATTTATTTGTATATTCTTGCAGAAAATAAATATTTTGACAATCAAAAAGTTTAACTCAATACTTTGCAATATAACCTCGGTTGGCAATTACAGAGGTCAAATGTTTCCTGTAGTTCTTGACCAGGTTTGCACACACTGTAGCTGGTATTTTGCCCCACTCTTCCATGCAGATCTTCTCTAGATCTGTCATGTTTTGGGGCTGTCGCCAGGCAGCACGGACTTTCAACTTCTTCCACAGATTTTCTATTGGGTTGAGGTCTGGAGACTGGCTAGATATATAGTTTTTCTATACCTGTGGCCGGGTGCTATTAGGAGAAAATTGAGGCGGCACTTTGCGGACTTGTTCAAAAATACAGGTCTGTGAGAGACAGAAATCTTGTTGCCTGGTAGGTGTCCAAATATTTATTTTCCACAAGAATATACAAGTAAATTGTTTAAAAATCATACAATGTGATTTCCTGGTTTTTTTTTTTTCCAGATTGAAGTGTACCTATGATGGAAATTACAGACCTCTCTCATCTTTTTAAGTGGGTCAACTAGCACAATCAGTGGCTGTCCAAATACTTTTTTGCCCCACTGTATATATTGTGGCAGTCCAGTCCGGATGCCACCCCGGGTGTTTGCAGGACAGGGCACAACAGTTCGGATGCCCCGAGCTAAGGCGACCTGGGTTTAGGGCTGGACCAGGAGGAAGCCCAGGGAGGTGTTGGGACACAGCATGTTGTCTCTTTAATGTTGTGTCAAAGATTATCTGGCAGTTGGAAATTATATTATTGTATTGCTGTTGATACACAGAAATATCCTGCAATTTCATACATGAGATCCCATCCATGCAGGTCCAGTCCAGGTATTGGAGCAAGCGCTCCCAGCAATCAGGCACACCTGTGCCACACTTTTCTAAAGCTCGTTGGAGCAAGGGCTCAGTGCTCCTGATGCCAACAAGTGAACAGGCGATAGAGGGCGGGCCAGTGGGTTAGAGACAGGGGGTTATATTTACTAACAATTCGTACTTCATGAGATTTGGAGTGTAAAAAATCACGGCTGACATCGAAAGTGTATTTGTGCAACTTTTTGTTTCGTAAATCTGTTTTTTACTATTCCGTCGTATTTTTAATTTTCGTGTTTTCCGATGTTGATGTAGTTCGTAATTTTTTGGTTAGGATATCGGCTGATGTTGATTTGCGTTCGTATTTTTGTGGGCTTTGTTTACGAATTTGTAAGTTTTTTTTACGTGGTGGGGTTACATTTAATCACGTACGTATTTTATATGCACTTCCGTTTTTTTCTACTCGAACGTGATTGGTTGTGTTCCTGAAGGAGGTGTGTGTGTGGGCAGGACTATAAAATCGCCCCAAACTGTCCGTACCTCGTGGGTTTAGCTAGTGGAGAGGTGAGAGGTAGAGGTGTGTGTTGTTGGCATTTTGGAGAGTGATTTTTGAGTTTTGTGATCGATTGGTGCTTGCTGTATTGTGTGTAAGTAGTCTTGTGTTTATTGTTGTGGTGTATTTTTTCAGTTTGTGGTTGTTTTTTTGTAAGTAATTTTTGTATGAAGTCTCTTGTGTTTGTTTGTTTGTTTGTTTGTGTGTGTGTGTGTGTGTGTGTGTGTGTGTGTGTGTGTGTTTGTTTGTTGTGTGGTGTGTAGTGGAAGTGGATGTTTGTGTTTTTATTTCTCAGTGTAGTTTTTTTACGTCTGTAATATATCCATGTCCCAGGTGAGTGAGGTAGAGGAGGTGAGTGAGGTGGAGGTGGTGAGTGAGAGGGAGGAGGTGAGTGAGGTTAAGGAGGTTAGTGAGAGGGAGGAGGTGAGTGAGGTGGAGGGTGAGGTTGTTGCTTCGTCCTCCAGTGATTCAGAGAGTGATGTTGCTGCTGCTCTGCAGCCACGCACTACCACCAAATCCGGCAGGAATGTGAAGTTCAGCTATGCTGAAAATATGGCGTTGGTGCATGTGCTCATGCAATATCACCAGCAGCTGTTTGGCCAACACGCCTCCAAGGTCCCATCTCGTCGCAAGTCTCAACTGTGGTCCAAAGTGGTTGCGGCAGTGAACTGCGAGGGTGTGTTGAAGCGTATGGAGGACACATGTAGAAAACGCTTCTACGATATTAAACGCCGTGTGAAGGCCAAGATGTCTGAGGAGGCCAAATCAGCATGGAAAACTGGGGGCGGACCTGCCTTTCGTGCAACTTATAGGGAGTGGGAGGAGCCTGTACGTAGTTTGATTCCTGCTGAGGTTGTCAGGGCCATTAACGTACGTAATTATGATTGCCCATAACAGGCTGGTGAGTGTTTTCTTTTTTACCTTAACAGATGAAGTGTAACCTGTTGTTATTTTGCATACTATTATGTAATATATTTGCCTGCCTGATTTTGTGGTTGTTTTAATGTTTTTCCATTTTTAAACTGTAATGATTATCTAAATTGTATTGAAATTAGTTAATTTAGTATCCGATATTTTGCAAACTCCTGCGGTATTGTTTTTTTCATGATTCATGTTTGTCAAGCAAGATGTTTTAAATGTGTTTTTATCCAGAATGACGTTGGTTTGATATTCTTTAACTACAAACAGTATTATCATGCTCCATCATAATGTCTTTGTATCCTAATGTCCTTGGACTATTTTGTCTTATTTCTTTCCTAACATGTCTTAGCCACACACATTATAAAATATGCTTTTGCAATTAATACTGTATGACTTTTATACAGAGGATGCTATTATTTTATACAATGCCTAATATGTTTTGCGTAATTTGTCTTATTTCTGTATAGTTACTCAAAGAAAAACAGCAACCATGGCTGCTACCTCAAGGCCCCAAGCTGCGGATACAGGAGAAGCAGGTACATTATTTATAAAAGTAGACTTAACCTTTTTTTGTGAAAAATATACGCAAAATAATCTAAATCTTTCCACATAGGCCCAGCCACGTTGCACGCAACTCTACAAACTGAAAGTAGACACGGGTCTCGCCAAGGCAAAAGTATGCCACACAAGAGGCGACGGAGTGAACCGAGTCAAACAGTTCCCACGTATCAACAACAACGGCTCCTTTCTCTTGTGGCCCCACAGCCTCCAGAAGAGCTTTTGGCGACTCCTCCAAGACCTGAGCCACACTCTCATCATGTTGCTGGTAAGTACACAAAGAATTACATTAACAAGACTTAGACACTGATTCACATTCATTTTTGTTGTGTCAGAATGTATTTAAAGACACATTGTCAGCATGCAGTGTCGTACTGGGACATGAAGGGCACATCGGGGACACCTCTTGTTAGGGACTCATACTTTGGGCTGATCAAAGCCAACCAAGGTGTTCTTGGAAAACAACACAGAGGCGTGCAGAAACCAATAAAGTACTACAGTGTAATGATAACAAAATTCCAAGTATAAGACAAGTGCACAGTCTTGATTCCGCTCACTAGAGGAAGTAGTGGCCCCTCATGCAGTGGTGTGTACCGGTGTTTTGCATGCTAACCCTGTGTGTCAATCCGGCCCTGTCAATATGTCACACAGAAATGTGGCAAGTAAAGAAGTGTCAAGTAAAGGACATTGTTTATCACATAAATTTGGTTAGGTTAAACAGATATGTGTAGTCACTTGTGCATATTTTATATTTTTAAAGAAAGTGCATGCGGAACTGTCCGAATAGCAAGGTTCAGCAGAATTGTGGCATTCAAAATTGTTCCATGGCAACATCGTTGCCAATGTGAATATTATTTGGTCTTTTTGGAGGTTGGATGTTGCCCATAGCAACCAACCATATTGCAGGTATTATATTATGTAACCTTAATGGCTAAGCTTCCCACTCCAGCTGTTGTAGAACTTATCATCCCAGCATGTGCTGCGACATGTTGTACATTTGGACTATTGGAAACTTACGCAGGCTATGGCCCTCATTCCGAGTTGTTCGCTCGGTATTTTTCATCGCATCGCAGTGAAAATCCGCTTAGTACGCATGCGCAATGTTCGCACTGCGACTGCGCCAAGTAACTTTACTATGATGAAAGTATTTTTACTCACGGCTTTTTCTTCGCTCAAGCGATCGTAATGTGATTGACAGGAAATCGGTGTTACTGGGCGGAAACACGGCGTTTCAGGGGCGTGTGGCTGAAAACGCTACCGTTTCCGGAAAAAACGCAGGAGTGGCCGGGGAAACGGTGGGAGTGCCTGGGCGAACGCTGGGTGTGTTTGTGACGTCAACCAGGAACGACAAGCACTGAAATGATCGCACAGGCAGAGTAAGTCTGGAGCTACTCTGAAACTGCTAAGTAGTTAGTAATCGCAATATTGCGAATACATCGGTCGCAATTTTAAGAAGCTAAGATTCACTCCCAGTAGGCGGCGGCTTAGCGTGTGTAACTCTGCTAAATTCGCCTTGCGACCGATCAACTCGGAATGAGGGCCCATGTTGGGATGTGTATGTCAACAGCAGCTGTAGCCCTCAATGTTGTAGAAGGTGCTAGATGAATTAATTTGTTATCTTGCTGTGTTGTGTTGCTTAGCATGCCATCTTAAATGTAGCTTACATAGTATCAAATGTAAGGCATACATTCAGGTTATGTGTTTTTTTGTTTTTTGTTTTTGTAATCTTGGTTTTTTGTGATTTTTAAATGTCATAGTGATATGGGAATGTTTTTTTTTTCTGTTTTTTTTGGCAGGAGTGTGTAATCATGATATTGACAAAGTCAAATCCAAATCTAAAAAAAAAAATAGTGTTGTGTGGCTCTATTTTTTGGGGGTCATTTATGGATCATTTACCCAGCCAATATGACCTAGCTCATTCATGGTTTGCTGAATGTTTTTCTTTAAGTGCGACATGAC
Organism: Pseudophryne corroboree; assembly: GCF_028390025.1. Lineage (NCBI taxonomy): Eukaryota > Metazoa > Chordata > Amphibia > Anura > Myobatrachidae > Pseudophryne > Pseudophryne corroboree. Next base: position 224,969,758 of record NC_086444.1, on the reverse strand, counting down.
AAAAATTAATTAATAAATTAATCAAACCTTTATTTTAACCCATACAGAATCCGACATGCCCCAGGAAACACAGCAGGACACATTGAGTGATGACAATTCTGTGCAGCAACAGCATCCTTCTTCACCAACCCGACCAAGCTCGCCCACAATGAGGACATCACCCACACATATACCACCAACTGCTCAACTGACCACACAAACACCACAGGCGGAAATCCGCGAAACAGATTTCTTGGATAGGTGGTCACAGCAGCAAACCATCGTTGGTTACTATATCAAGCAACAAACACAATTTCAGGCAAGTCTGCCACATCACCTCCCACGCATATCACGAAATAGCAGCAGACTGAACCTCTAAATGACCCGTATTGCAAATACACTTGAGCAAATACTTGCAGACAATGTGCAAAACAACCATGCCATTATCAGAGTAATGGATGATCAGCTTAGACACCAACAGCAGTTCATCAACAACATGCAAAACAATCTGCTTCTAATGCAAAGTTTATCTAGAACAATAGAGCAAAATTCAGATGCCAATACTCAACTGTCCGCCAGTATAAACAATCTTAGCCAGAACATTTTACCTATTCAACCACAATACCAAACAGCAAGCTCCTCAACCACCACACTCAGCATCACCCCAGTTACCTCCCCAGTACGGAGATCCCAGAGAACCTGAAGTAATGTTGCTGGACAGGGATCATCTTCTTCAAAAAAACAACAACCAAAATGACACCTGAAGCTTCCGCTAAAAATGTTTTTGTTCTGAAACGAAGTCAGTCGGGTTAATTTATCAAGTTTTTGATTTTTTTTTGTTTTCTACATTTATACATTCATTTATCAACACATATTGTTGATAACTTCAAACATGTATGATTTACATTAGCATTTGTGGGTACTGTTCTAACCTTCAATAAAGGTTTTGTTTTCACTAGCAAAGTAGTTATTTGTGTGTCACAAACATGGTTATTTCTGTACACATATTGGTTGTGTTAAAAAATTTTGCTGGTAGTGCAGACACATGTCACACATTATGCACTTTATGATGGATGTAAGTGTATGTTATAATAAGGATATCCTAAATTAAAATATAACCTAAGTTAGGTGCTTCATTTAGATGACTGACAAAGGTATTTTTTTTTAAACAACCGTTCTGCAATATTTTTAACTAAAGTTTTTCAGGTTTGGTAGAATATTGTTACAATATTAATGCAGGGATCCATGAGATCCGTGCATGCATATCTGTGGGCAAGGGTCTGTTAACATTAGAAATGTTTTGTTTAATTGGCGTGGGGTCCCCCCACCTAAGCATAACCAGCCTCGGGCTCTTTGAGCCAGTCCTGGTTGTAAAAATACGGGAACAAAATTGACTGGGGTTCCCCCATATTTTAACAACCAGCACCGAGCTCTGCGCCTGGTCCTGGTGCAAAAAATACAGGGGATAAAAGACGTAGGGGGTCCCCCGTATTTTTAACACCAGCACCGGGCTCCACTAGTCAGAGAGATAATGCCACAGCTGGGGGACACTTTTATATTGGTCCCTGCGGCCCTGGCATTAAATCACCAACTAGTCACCCCTGGCCGGGGTACCCTGGAGGAGTGGGGACTCCTTAAATCAAGGGGTCCCCCCCTCCAGCCACCCAAGGGTCAGGGGTGAAGCCCGAGGCTGTCCCCCATCCAAGGGCGGCGGATGGGAGGCTGATAGCCTTTTGTGTAAAAAAAAATATTGTTTTTTTGTAGCAGAACTACAAGTTCCAGCAAGCCTCCCCGTCAAGCTGGTACTTGGAGAACCACAAGTACCAGCATGTAGAAAAATATACCAAGTTGCACTCAACAATCAAATGTAAGAAACATTTATTTTGATACATAAAATGTAATAATAATTACAACAAATCTCCCGGGAGTACAATTCACAATTTGACATAAAAATACCTTATCTCTGTGTCTATATACTTATTGCTATTCTTATAACTGGAATGCAAATTCTTATTATTCCAAAACTTATGACCCCAGGGGTGTTGTTTTAAATATAATAACAGCAGTGATTGATAACTGTTAAGAGTAAAATAAAAAGTCTGTGTTTGCATACATGTAACTCACTTGGTCCATATGAGTCCCGAACAGTCCTGAGAATAGGTAACTAAAGATTCATTCCAATGGTCCTGGAGTGAAAAGGACCCTTGCAACAATGAATTGACGCTCACATGAATGATACTGTGAGCGAATGCACCGTATGGTGAACCACGAGCCGCTGTCTTGGTGACAGGAGGGAGAGCTCGGAGCGGTATTAATGAGGTCAGCCGCTAGCCCCTGCATGGGAATGGAGAGCCGTGCCTGATGTGCAGCCGTACTGGATGAAATGCGGCTGTGTAAAGCTGACAAGCGGCTGCAATATCCGGACGGCTAGATGTTACCTTGCGTGGCACGGTGTGCAGGCTCTCAACAGAAGGCGGCTGACCTGTGCTCCTACGGGCAGCTCCGATGGAGCCTCCCTGCAGTTGCCGGTGTGTATGGAGGACAGATCGACACTCAAGCGGCGGCTGGTCAGTGGTCAATGGTATACCGTGGTGGCAGCAATGATGAAAAAAGCTGATCTCCTGCACGGGCTCAAGCTGAATCAGACTCCAAGTGATGTTAGCAATGATGAACACCTGTATCCTAACGCGTTTCAATGCCAGCAGGGCGTCTTTTTCCAAAGGCAGGTATAACAGGATGTGGGAGTATCTAATATTTATACCCACTATACAGGTGGAACCCGTTGTGATTAATTAAATTAAAATAATCACCATGATTGCTAGCATTTAATAGGCACTGTTATTAGCCTTTTCTAAAGAGGTCTTTTCACCATATAGCAAATTACAGCATTAAAACACCTGTATCTGTTACTTAAAACCGAATGGATGCACATACACCAATATGGATGCATATATATGCACATCCAAATATAAGAAAAAATATATAATAAAATAAAACTATAATCATAAATCAATAACAATTACCGCATCATCTGTGGCAATAGAACATGAGACTGGGAATATAAAGCTCAAAGGTATTAATTGAGATACAGTATTGATAATACATTAGAAAAATTCTTATTTCCAAACAAGCATACAATTACTGCTGAGGGCTTAACCTACTCTCCCCTATATATTGACACACAAATGTGTGTAAACACTGTCCTTAAACTAGAAAAGAAAATCCATGTATAAATCAAAATCCAGATATGGATAAAAAAGAAATAAAAAATAATGATAAAAAATAATACATAATCAATACTAAAATAGTAAATAATTGAAAATAAACAGTAGATAGGTATTAGTAGGAGCATTCATAATAAAATCATATAGAGAGAGATGCGAATGCATTTAACATGCAGACAACAGTAGTGCTCTAAATTAGTAGTGAACACGGCTAGAAAGAAACATTGGACATGGAGCTACCCTGTTCATAGAGTTCACCACCCATACATTATAAATATACATCCGACAGGGTGTGGACTGATCTAAATGAATTCCAGGTCAATAGTTTCGTTGAGACCCTGGGGATTTAATGACTGTAGCTTAAGAATCCATGCTGCTTGTTGTCTGCACAGGACTCTAAAGCGATCACCACACCTGCTGGTAACTGGGACATGTTCCAGTCCAACCAGCTGGAGCCCCACTGGATCCCCCCCATGTAGTTCCAAAAAATGGCGAGGAACACTATGATTAGTACATTTATTCAGGATGTTCCGTCTGTGTTCCATGAACCTTGTCTTCAAGGGGCGTATTGTCCTGCCTACATAATATAGTTGACACGGACATATCAGCAAATAGATGACATATTGTGTACTACAATTAATAAACAAATCAATGGTATAGATCTTTTTAGATACCGCTGCACATACACTTTTGGTTTTGTTCATGACGAATGAACAGGTGGTGCACTTCGTATGATTACACTTAAAGAACCCTAGAACTTCTGGTCCAATGAGTGTTCTTTGTGTGCATTTAGAGATCTGTTTTCTAGAACGCCCTCCAAAAAACTAGGGGCTAATATGTTTTTCAAATTGTTTGCCTTTTTAAAAAAAGTACCAGCATGCGTGAAAAAAACAGGCCTGCTGGTACCTGTAGTTCTACTACAAAAAAATACCCAAATAAAAACAAAACACACACACCGTGATAGTAAAATTTTATTAAACATACATGCACACTTACATACATACATACTTACCTATGTTGACACGAAGCAGTCGGTCCTCTTCTCCAGTAGAATCCACGTAAATATAAATTATACTCACAAACAATCCTGTGTAGATCGGTCCTCTTCTTTAAGTTTGTAATCCAGGGACTTGGTAAAATAAAAAAAACGGAATACCCGAACCATGGACAGGACATGTTTACACTAGAGATGAGCGCCTGAAATTTTTCGGGTTTTGTGTTTTGGTTTTGGGTTCGGTTCCGCGGCCGTGTTTTGGGTTCGACCGCGTTTTGGCAAAACCTCACCGAATTTTTTTTGTCGGATTCGGGTGTGTTTTGGATTCGGGTGTTTTTTTCAAAAAACCCTAAAAAACAGCTTAAATCATAGAATTTGGGGGTCATTTTGATCCCATATTATTATTAACCTCAAAAACCATAATTTCCACTCATTTTCAGTCTATTCTGAATACCTCACACCTCACAATATTATTTTTAGTCCTAAAATTTGCACCGAGGTCGCTGGATGACTAAGCTAAGCGACCCTAGTGGCCGACACAAACACCTGGCCCATCTAGGAGTGGCACTGCAGTGTCACGCAGGATGTCCCTTCCAAAAAACCCTCCCCAAACAGCACATGACGCAAAGAAAAAAAGAGGCGCAATGAGGTAGCTGACTGTGTGAGTAAGATAAGCGACCCTAGTGGCCGACACAAACACCGGGCCCATTTAGGAGTGGCACTGCAGTGTCACGCAGGATGTCCCTTCCAAAAAACCCTCCCCAAACAGCACATGACGCAAAGAAAAAAAGAGGCGCAATGAGGTAGCTGACTGTGTGAGTAAGATAAGCGACCCTAGTGGCCGACACAAACACCGGGCCCATTTAGGAGTGGCACTGCAGTGTCACGCAGGATGTCCCTTCCAAAAAACCCTCCCCAAACAGCACATGACGCAAAGAAAAAAAGAGGCGCAATGAGGTAGCTGACTGTGTGAGTAAGATAAGCGACCCTAGTGGCCGACACAAACACCGGGCCCATTTAGGAGTGGCACTGCAGTGTCACGCAGGATGTCCCTTCCAAAAAACCCTCCCCAATCAGCACATGACGCAAAGAAAAAAAGAGGCGCAATGAGGTAGCTGTGTGAGTAAGATTAGCGACCCTAGTGGCCGACACAAACACCGGGCCCATTTAGGAGTGGCACTGCAGTGTCACGCAGGATGTCCCTTCCAAAAAACCCTCCCCAATCAGCACATGACGCAAAGAAAAAAAGAGGCGCAATGAGGTAGCTGTGTGAGTAAGATTAGCGACCCTAGTGGCCGACACAAACACCGGGCCCATTTAGGAGTGGCACTGCAGTGTCACGCAGGATGTCCCTTCCAAAAAACCCTCCCCAAACAGCACATGACGCAAAGAAAAATAAAAGAAAAAAGAGGTGCAAGATGGAATTGTCCTTGGGCCCTCCCACCCACCCTTATGTTGTATAAACAGGACATGCACACTTTAACCAACCCATCATTTCAGTGACAGGGTCTGCCACACGACTGTGACTGAAATGACGGGATGGTTTGGACCCCCACCAAAAAACAAGCAATTAATCTCTCCTTGCACAAACTGGCTCTACAGAGGCAAGATGTCCACCTCATCATCATCCTCCGATATATCACCGTGTACATCCCCCTCCTCACAGATTATCAATTCGTCCCCACTGGAATCCACCATCTCAGCTCCCTGTGTACTTTGTGGAGGCAATTGCTGCTGGTCAATGTCTCCGCGGAGGAATTGATTATAATTCATTTTAATGAACATCATCTTCTCCACATTTTCTGGATGTAACCTCGTACGCCGATTGCTGACAAGGTGAGCGGCGGCACTAAACACTCTTTCGGAGTACACACTTGTGGGAGGGCAACTTAGGTAGAATAAAGCCAGTTTGTGCAAGGGCCTCCAAATTGCCTCTTTTTCCTGCCAGTATAAGTACGGACTGTGTGACGTGCCTACTTGGATGCGGTCACTCATATAATCCTCCACCATTCTTTCAATGGGGAGAGAATCATATGCAGTGCCAGTAGACGACATGTCCGTATCCGTAATCGTTGTCAGGTCCTTCAGTCCGGACCAGATGTCAGCATCAGCAGTCGCTCCAGACTGCCCTGCATCACCGCCAGCGGGTGGGCTCGGAATTCTGAGCCTTTTCCTCGCACCCCCAGTTGCGGGAGAATGTGAAGGAGGAGATGTTGACAGGTCGCGTTCCGCTTGACTTGACAATGTTCTCACCAGCAGGTCTTTCAACCCCAGCAGACTTGTGTCTGCCGGAAAGAGAGATCCAAGGTAGGCTTTAAATCTAGGATCGAGCACGGTGGCCAAAATGTAGTGCTCTGATTTCAACAGATTGACCACCCGTGAATCCTTGTTAAGCGAATTAAGGGCTCCATCCACAAGTCCCACATGCCTAGCGGAATCGCTCCGTGTTAGCTCCTCCTTCAATGTCTCCAGCTTCTTCTGCAAAAGCCTGATGAGGGGAATGACCTGACTCAGGCTGGCAGTGTCTGAACTGACTTCACGTGTGGCAAGTTCAAAGGGCATCAGAACCTTGCACAACGTTGAAATCATTCTCCACTGCGCTTGAGACAGGTGCATTCCACCTCCTATATCGTGCTCAATTGTATAGGCTTGAATGGCCTTTTGCTGCTCCTCCAACCTCTGAAGCATATAGAGGGTTGAATTCCACCTCGTTACCACTTCTTGCTTCAGATGATGGCAGGGCAGGTTCAGTAGTTTTTGGTGGTGCTCCAGTCTTCTGTACGTGGTGCCTGTACGCCGAAAGTGTCCCGCAATTCTTCTGGCCACCGACAGCATCTCTTGCACGCCCCTGTCGTTTTTTAAATAATTCTGCACCACCAAATTCAAGGTATGTGCAAAACATGGGACGTGCTGGAATTTGCCCATATTTAATGCACACACAATATTGCTGGCGTTGTCCGATGCCACAAATCCACAGGAGAGTCCAATTGGGGTAAGCCATTCCGCGATGATCTTCCTCAGTTGCCGTAAGAGGTTTTCAGCTGTGTGCGTATTCTGGAAAGCGGTGATACAAAGCGTAGCCTGCCTAGGAAAGAGTTGGCGTTTGCGAGATGCTGCTACTGGTGCCGCCGCTGCTGTTCTTGCGGCGGGAGTCCATACATCTACCCAGTGGGCTGTCACAGTCATATAGTCCTGACCCTGCCCTGCTCCACTTGTCCACATGTCCGTGGTTAAGTGGACATTGGGTCCAGCTGCATTTTTTAGGACACTGGTGAGTCTTTTTCTGAGGTCCGTGTACATTTTCGGTATCGCCTGCCTAGAGAAGTGGAACCTAGATGGTATTTGGTAACGGGGGCACACTGCCTCAATAAATTGTCTAGTTCCCTGTGAACTAACGGCGGATACCGGACGCACGTCTAACACCAACATAGTTGTCAAGGCCTCAGTTATCCGCTTTGCAGCAGGATGACTGCTGTGATATTTCATCTTCCTCGCAAAGGACTGTTGAACAGTCAATTGCTTACTGGAAGTAGTACAAGTGGGCTTACGACTTCCCCTCTGGGATGACCATCGACTCCCAGCAGCAACAACAGCAGCGCCAGCAGCAGTAGGCGTTACACGCAAGGATGCATCGGAGGAATCCCAGGCAGGAGAGGACTCGTCAGAATTGCCAGTGACATGGCCTGCAGGACTATTGGCATTCCTGGGGAAGGAGGAAATTGACACTGAGGGAGTTGGTGGGGTGGTTTGCGTGAGCTTGGTTACAAGAGGAAGGGATTTACTGGTCAGTGGACTGCTTCCGCTGTCACCCAAAGTTTTTGAACTTGTCACTGACTTATTATGAATGCGCTGCAGGTGACGTATAAGGGAGGATGTTCCGAGGTGGTTAACGTCCTTACCCCTACTTATTACAGCTTGACAAAGGGAACACACGGCTTGACACCTGTTGTCCGCATTTCTGTTGAAATAGTTCCACACCGAAGAGCTGATTTTTTTGGTATTTTCACCAGGCATGTCAACGGCCATATTCCTCCCACGGACAACAGGTGTCTCCCCGGGTGCCTGACTTAAACAAACCACCTCACCATCAGAATCTTCCTGGTCAATTTCCTCCCCAGCGCCAGCAACACCCATATCCTCCTCATCCTGGTGTACTTCAACACTGACATCTTCAATCTGACTATCAGGAACTGGACTGCGGGTGCTCCTTCCAGCACTTGCAGGGGGCATGCAAATGGTGGAAGGCGCATGCTCTTCACGTCCAGTGTTGGGAAGGTCAGGCATCGCAACCGACACAATTGGACTCTCCTTGTGGATTTGGGATTTCGAAGAACGCACAGTTCTTTGCGGTGCTTTTGCCAGCTTGAGTCTTTTCAGTTTTCTAGCGAGAGGCTGAGTGCTTCCATCCTCATGTGAAGCTGAACCACTAGCCATGAACATAGGCCAGGGCCTCAGCCGTTCCTTGCCACTCCGTGTGGTAAATGGCATATTGGCAAGTTTACGCTTCTCCTCCGACAATTTTATTTTAGGTTTTGGAGTCCTTTTTTTACTGATATTTGGTGTTTTGGATTTGACATGCTCTGTACTATGACATTGGGCATCGGCCTTGGCAGACGACGTTGCTGGCATTTCATCGTCTCGGCCATGACTAGTGGCAGCAGCTTCAGCACGAGGTGGAAGTGGATCTTGATCTTTCCCTAATTTTGGAACCTCAACATTTTTGTTCTCCATATTTTAATAGGCACAACTAAAAGGCACCTCAGGTAAACAATGGAGATGGATGAATACTAGTATACAATTATGGACGGACTGCCGAGTGCCGACACAGAGGTAGCCACAGCCGTGAACTACCGTACTGTACTGTGTCTGCTGCTAATATAGGCTGGTTGATAAAGAGATGTCGTAGTATGTATGTATAAAGAAGAAAGAAAAAAAAACCACGGTTAGGTGGTATACAATTATGGACGGACTGCCGAGTGCCGACACAGAGGTAGCCACAGCCGTGAACTACCGTACTGTACTGTGTCTGCTGCTAATATAGACTGGTTGATAAAGAGATGTCGTAGTATGTACGTATAAAGAAGAAAGAAAAAAAAACCTTGGTTAGGTGGTATACAATTATGGACGGACTGCCGAGTGCCGACACAGAGGTAGCCACAGCCGTGAACTACCGTACTGTGTCTGCTGCTAATATAGACTGGTTGATAAAGAGATGTCGTAGTATGTATGTATAAAGAAGAAAGAAAGAAAAACCACGGTTAGGTGGTATACAATTATGGACGGACTGCCGAGTGCCGACACAGAGGTAGCCACAGCCGTGAACTACCGTACTGTACTGTGTCTGCTGCTAATATAGACTGGTTGATAAAGAGATGTCGTAGTATGTATGTATAAAGAAGAAAGAAAAAAAAACCACGGTTAGGTGGTATACAATTATGGACGGACTGCCGAGTGCCGACACAGAGGTAGCTACAGCCGTGAACTACCGTACTGTGTCTGCTGCGACTGGATGATAAATAATGATATAAAAAATATATATATATCACTACTGCAGCCGGACAGGTATATATATTATATAATGACGGACCTGCTGGACACTGTCTGTCAGCAGAATGAGTTTTTTATAGAATAAAAAAAAAAAACACCACACAAGTGAAGTCACACGACGAGTGTTTAACTTTTTCAGGCAATCACAATATAGTATACTACTAACTATACTGGTGGTCAGTGTGGTCAGGTCACTGGTCAGTCACACTGGCAGTGGCACTCCTGCAGCAAAAGTGTGCACTGTTTAATTTTAATATAATATGTACTCCTTGCTCCTGCTATAACCTATAACTGGCACTGCAGTGCTCCCCAGTCTCCCCCACAATTATAAGCTGTGTGAGCTGAGCACAGTCAGATATATAATATATACATAAATGATGCAGCACACTGGGCTGAGCAGTGCACACAGATATGGTATGTGACTGTCTTGTACTCCTGGCTCCTGCTATAACCTATAACTGGCACTGCAGTGCTCCCCAGTCTCCCCCACAATTATAAGCTGTGTGAGCTGAGCACAGTCAGATATATAATATATACATAGATGATGCAGCACACTGGGCTGAGCAGTGCACACAGATATGGTATGTGACTGAGTCACTGTGTGTATCGTTTTTTTCAGGCAGAGAACGGATATATTAAATAAAACTGCACTGTCTGGTGGTCACTGTGGTCAGTCACTAGTAAACTCTGCACTCTCTTCTACAGTACTCCTAAGCTCCAGTAAATCAGGTCAATCTCTCTCTCTCTCTCTCTCTCTCTCTCCTAATCTAAATCACTGTACTCCCTAACAGCTGCTCCCCGTCCCCAATCCTCCCCACAATTATAACTAAGTCACTCAGTCTTTACTCTTTTCTACTATAACGGAGAGGACGCCAGCCACGTCCTCTCCCTATCAATCTCAATGCACGTGTGAAAATGGCGGCGACGCGCGGCTCCTTATATAGAATCCGAGTCTCGCGAGAATCCGACAGCGTCATGATGACGTTCGGGCACGCTCGGGTTAACCGAGCAAGGCGGGAAGATCCGAGTCGCTCGGACCCGTGAAAAAAAACATGAAGTTCGTGCGGGTTCGGATTCAGAGAAACCGAACCCGCTCATCTCTAGTTTACACATCTATCCCCTTTCCCCGAATGTCGGGACCCCTCGTGACTACTGTCAAAGAGGCTCCCAACCTCCAATCAGGGTGCGCCACGTATTGGCGCTCTCCTGATTGGCTGCGCTGGCCTGGACTGTCAGTGATGCGGCAGCACAGAGTAGAGAATGTAGATGATCTCTGCTCCATTATAAGCAATGGTGTGAACTTACCAGTTTGCGGGAGGCCGCGAGGTTAAGTGAGGGCAACCACAACAGTGCCCCCACTTAACCTCGCGGCATTTACTCTATACTGTGGACACCCAGGCACAATATTGGACTGAACTTTCTGGGAGGCAGGTCATTTGTGAGTACTATAATCTCCACAGTACTGTACATCTGTACCTATACATAGACACACATATACACACATACTGTAGCACATACACACGGCATACTTTCAAACACACACACACACACACACCATACATAGTCATAGCATACATACACACAGAGTACAGACATACACACAAACACACATGGCAAAGATGCATCCATTCATATAACAGAAAGCAAAGACCCTGCGATGTGCGCCCCCTCCCCCCGGCTGCCCACCCTCCCTCCTGCCCAGAGATAGTCACTGTCTCACCATTTCTGTCTCTTACCCCAGCTCCACTACCCTGTTCCTCACTCGGCTCTGTTCAAAGGACAGAAGAACTGTTGAGAGGAGCGGTGCGCTGCCACTGCAGCTCCCCCTGCAGCTCCCCCTGCATGCAGCCAGGGGACAGGCTCTCGCTGTAAATGTATGGAAGCAGCTCGAAGCCTTGGACACACCAGTCTGAGCTCCTCCGTTTTAAAAAAATATTGTAAAAATTCGGTTAGCGGCACCAATAGATTAGCGCCCGGGGGGGGGTTTCTAGGTACTCAGAACCCCCACCTGCATGCACGTATGAGGCCCACCGGAGATATCACAAACTCATTCACAATTGCTTACACATTTGTTCCCCAAGGAACATCGGGGCTAAGGGTTGGTCTATTTATATGCAGACTAGACACTGTCGTATTGGCGTATGCGCATGTTTTTGCATGTACAAGCTTGCACCCGACAGCAGATGCACACCCTGAAAATGGCCATGATACGCCTACATTTTACCAACCACTCCCTGTTAACACCTCCGAACAGTCACTTCTGTCAATCATGTCTCCATGAAATCCTCATTGCGAGCGGGATCACAGCGGCACCTTCACGTATGCACATTACGATCACAGCACATGTGCAGTCTGCTGATGATCGCTCCATTGTGTGAACATCAGCCATTGCATACAAACATGAATTAGGCCTATAGTTTTTTGTGGTGTTCTGGATTCAGTGCTAGCAGCCTGTATATGCACCAAGAGTGCAGAGTCTAACGCACTTGTGCCATTCACCAGGGATACTGGCAAGGTTTGGACTTCAGTGTACCCAGTATGCAGGTGGCAGGCACAAGTACTGCTTACAGGCATGAAAGATAGCTGGTAGGTACAGTAATATTAAGAGAAGTCAACAATCCGGGATCTGGTACACTTGAGGTCTTGTGTACACCATAGGGAGTATGCAATGGAGAGCATTGATCAAAGCCGAGCTCAGTACACCAAGGCCATGGATAAGCCACAGGTATATAGCGAAGAGGCGTAAGATACAAGCTAGGTTATACAGCGTAGAGATCACAGAATACTGGAGCTAGGTAGTGAGCCTGATACTCTAGCAGCCTTCTGCAGCCAGAGTGGAGCATATTTAGCTTATATAGCCAATCCAAACTCAAAAACATGCCTCTGTGAAGACATCAATCACGAAGGAATAAAGCGAAGGACATACCACTCGTTCGCTCCTATAGTCAAGGGGAATGGCGCCAGTCAGCAAGGTCAGTGAGAAGCACTCTAAAGACACTGAAAGACTTGGCGTGGACGTGTCTGGTAATTACAAGTATCGTGCAGAGTGTTTCGTGGTACACACCGTTTAATCTTAATTGTTTTACTACTATAAACTTGACATGCCATATCAAATGAATCAGGTAGGTACAAGTAGGTAGGTTGCAAAATCAAAAACGTTGGGAACTGCAGTTCTACATGTTATGATCTCTTCCTATTTTTTTTATAAAGAAAATAAGATTTATATGTTAAGCTTCTGTATCAGGGCAGGAGTAATAGGTCTATTGCTTTTCCAAAGGATGTCATCTAAGTGATTAATGTGGACTGGTTAAGCACAGTACATTGCTGCCCATATTGCCCTGTTACGCTTGCACATGAACAAAAAGGCAAACTAATTTCACATATTTTTGGCAGATGTTCGCTTTCATATTTACCTTAGTACTCTGATCTATTTCCATAGTGCATCACTTTGTAGTCAGCATAAAAACATATCCACAAGTGCAAATTGTTTAGTAAGATGATTCAGACACAATAATATACTGTATGGTTATGGAATTTGTTTCTTCTTTACATTATGTTACATGCTGAATAACAATATTTACATTTAAACTTGATTTCCCCGTTGTGCATTAGTAAGTAGCATCCATGATCACTTACCACACTTTTCTGCTTACATTTACTGTGTTGCTTCATTTTCACCACCTACTGTATTTTGCTTCCTTCATTTTTAATATGTGTATGTGATGCTTTCTTAATACCTTGAATATCCCCGGTGCTACAATATATATATATATTTTCACATCAGCTTGGCAAGCTGTTTGAATGTCTTCGTTTTTATTACACCTTCTGCAATGTACTTTTTTTTAGTAGCAGAAGGATTTCTTGAATTTTTATACAACATCAATAACTGGTTTCTGTGTACGGAATATTTTCCCTTTGCTTAGGTGGAACCCCTTTACGCATAGTCTTTTATGTGTTTTGCAATTTTCCTTTGTCAGCTGCTGAATTTTTTAGTACAGCTATTACCTTGGGACATCTTACTTATTCAGCTTTTGATGGCTTAGAGGTAGAATTATCATTTTGTGAACATTATTGTATTCAGGAGAGGATTTAAATTTGGTAGCACATCTATACCTCTTCTACTTCCCCCACACACACACACACACACACACACACACACACACACACACACACCCCACCTTCATTGCTGTAACTCCTGGCACTACAATCCAAAATCTATAAAAAATAAATAAATAAAAAATGGTAATTTGCTGTTAAGGAGCCTACCTTTGTTGTTAAAGGAACTACCAGTTATTGATATTTTTTTTAATGCAGATAATGATCTCTGTGGCTTTCCTGATACAAATAAATGGCAGTTGCGACATAGTGCTGCCTCTCCTTATCCATACCTCCCAACTTTTGCGGGCGGAAATCCGGGACCTGCGGTGGCGGAGGCGCGACAGCAGTCAAAAAGGGGGTGGGACCTCAGGAGGAGTGGGAATGGCTTCAGGTGGAGTGGGCGGGGCCTATCACCACGCCCCCCCCCCCCCCCCATTTTTCTCATTTTGGGTACATGTCCAGCACTCCCTGAGTAGCTGGGCTGCCCCCAACCAGCCCTCCCTGCACCAATGCACACGGCATCTATTCAGTGATCACCAGCTGCTGTGCAGACACTGCGAAACACAGGGACAGCGGGACACTATCCAATTAGTAGGACTGTCCTGCTGTATTTGGGACAGTTTAACTGTTTAACTGTAATATCTTCCTGGTTGAGGTGCCAGAATGGAAGCACCAAAACCTTGTTAACTGTCGTGGCTGACAAAATAGCAGAGTACTCTATCATTTATTCAGATTCCTCGGAGCAGTTACAAGACAAAGGAACTAGAATAATCAGGCTTCAAGCACTTCCAAATAACTCACCAGTAGCATTTTGTGGACCTGGACAGCATCGCCCACACACACAGCATGTAGAAAGGATGTGAGGTTCTGCCAAGTGGTGTAACAAAAAGCACAGGGCAACAGCTAGACACCACCTCCAATCTTACCTAGCTGAGTATCTGTAGTGGGAAGAAGATTTTTTTCGAAGCCATCTGTGGCAGTGCCATGGATTACAGCGATTCTTCAAAGTGACGTGGTCTGACTGAATGCATTCTGTGCCCCCTGGGTAAGTGGTGCTCATAGTCCTATGAGTAATAACCTGGCCATTACCATGAGGTGAATTAATACAGTGCTCCCAAAATGTATATTTTATAAATGTCTGTGTGTTATGAATTGTTAGGTTCCAAACTGTTCAGTATTTGCATTGTGTAAGCTCGTTGTTGAACTATATTGTGGTGTTAACTAAGGATCTTTTGAAGGCTAAACCTTACTTGGAAATAATGGGGGGTAATTCAGGCCTGTCACTGCTGTGCGTTTTCTCACAGACTGCGATCAGGTCTGAACTGCCCATGCGTATGCATCGCAATGCACAGGCGCGATGGACCGCAGCGACAGGGAGCGCTGGTCAGCAATGGAATGGTGAGGAAAATCTGAATGCACTGGTGATTGCAAGAAGATTGACAGGAAGAGGAAATTTGTGGGTGGAAACTGACTGTTTTTAAGGCGTGTCCGGAACAACGCAGGAGGGACCTGGCATTTGGAGGGAGGGATTCTGACGTCAGCTCCAGCCCCGATCATCGCAGCGGCTAAGTAAGTCCTGGGCTGAGCAGACACTGCACAAAGTTATGTTTGTGCAGTTCTGCAACACATGCGATCGCACACCTGCACACAGCAAATATCCTCTCCCTGTAGGCGGTGACTACCTGATCGCTGGGATGCAAAAAACGCACCCTAGCGATCAGGTCTGATTTACCCCCAATGTTTGCTTTCATAGTAAGGGGGCCTCAAGCTTTGGACAGACAGGCAGGCTGTGAGAGTGTCAGCCTTGCCTGTCAAAAACTACTAGCGGAATGGGGGATCCAATATTCTGGCAAAAGGTATAACTGTTAAGCCATGTCCCTTTGAGGTCCAATGCCCAACTTTCTCATTAGTAAAAGTACTTTTTTTGAAGCCAGAGATATCTACACAAGCCTTGTGAAAACAAAGGAAGCTCTTGGTCAGCCTGGAAAGGGTGGGGGCTACAGGGAGAAATGTAGCTGTGGAACTATAAGGCTAATAAGCATACTTTACTGAGTGTTCACCCTACAAGGGAGTAGCTTTGTGCTAGGAGTGGTCCCATCTTCTACCTCATGTGGTCTCTCCCACACAGATCACTTAAAACCTCACAATAAGATTATTTAGGCTTTCTGACTTTTTATTCATTTTTATTTGCTTGAAGTCAATCTGTGCATCTCATATTTGTATGTATTGTTTATTTCCCTGTGTTTTTCTTTGTAACTTAACCCTGGAGTTATTTTGTCAATAAATCCTAAACATTTATTAGCATTATATCTGTGCGGGAGAGGTCCATGCTTCATGTGTGTTATAACTGAGGATTTTGGAATTTGTGATTTAAGTGTTTGGGGTTGGCCAATGATCAGGGTGCATGTACAGTATGGCAAAGTATACACATGTCCCTCTGTGTATGTGATAATTAAGGCCTATAGTTAATATCATCACAGATGTAATGCAAGCCAATACTCAAGTCAGAGGATCTCCAGTCCTATAGTGAATGGAGAATTACTTTCCATATATTAAATTTTCAGAGCAGTTACCAGGTCATCTCTATACACCTTTAGTAAACATTACTGTAATGATGTAAGGGCAGTTTATACTTTCATCCCTGTCATTCTACAGTATATTCTTTTTACTGCTTTACTTCTTTAGTTCGCAAGCCCCCTAAAAGTCCATGTTTGATGCATATCATGCTTAAGTAGGCTTACCATACTATCCTTTTAAACCGAGGCACTAATGAATGACATAGATTCTGTGGATGGCATTTCACCGGGTTTTAATCAGCCACAGAACCTGTGTAAACCATGAGCACCCCTGCTTAAAGGTATAGTATGGTAAGCCTATGCATTAGCAAAGGTGGCTATATAAAAATTGCACTAATTAAGTCATCCTGAACTCATATGCAAAGAGATGCAGTTACAATGCCGGCTGTCGGGATCCTGGTGTTCAGGATATGGATGCCGAAATCCCAACAACCGACAATGCCGCTGCCAGAATCCTGGCGCACCAGGGCTATTCCCACTCATGGGTGTCCACGACACCCATAGAGTAGGAATAGTTCCTGTGGTGCAGCAAGCCACCGAGCCCCCAAGGGGACTCTTAGCACTCGCCCCGCTGCCGGCATTTTGGCGGGTGGGATGCCGCTGTCAGGATATTGACAGCTGGCATCCCATCCGCCAGGATTACGTATGTAATCCATATGCAAATATCCTGAAAACCTGCACTGTTAGGGTGATTTAAGGAACAGAGTACACTGTATTAGATAAAAATTTAATTTATTTCATGATTAAGCACATCCCCTCATCTTCATCATTTACAATATTTTGGCGTAACACGCTCTTTACCCCTGGTTTAGATATTTTATTTTGTGGAGAGCTGCTAGTATGCATCCATGTGTGATGACCCGGGTGGCTCCTTGCATTTATTTTCCACATTGCAGGAGAAATGTAACCTTTCTAAAAACATTTTTCATGTATCTGCAAATTCATCACTTCATTCAGACACAGCCACTGCCTAAGCTCACTGCAGAGATGCCGGACCATATACAAACATTATTATCTTTTACTTGTTCTAATACTTTTATACTGATATTTTGGTGACTCGGAGGTATAGGCTGTGGCTTTGCTCACACACAAAATGGACGACGGATATTCCTTATATTATTTCTACTGACATATTGCTGAAACATTGCCAAACTATAGTATACTTAAACTTCTTCATTCTGCAACTTTACAGGAAGTTCATCTTAAAGTCCTGCACAGGGTATATATATCTCAAGCTCAAAAAGCACACAAGCGTCACATCATCCTTTTTTCATAACTTTTGGCAGTGTGGCAAAATAGCTAAATTTTGGATCACAATTATTGCTTTTGTTAATCAGATTTTTTTGCTTAGACTAGCAAGAAATCCAATTGCATGCTTATGTTTTAGTTTTATTGATTGGGATATAGGCCCTAGAAAAAAGGAAATGCTTCCAGTGTTGATGGTCATATTGGCAGTAGCTAAGAAATTAGTTCTGGCACAATGGATGAATTGATCCTCTCCCTCTTTGATTGCAGTCAAAAACATTCTACTTCGCATTCATTATTTTGAGAGACGTGCCACTCTACCTGACATTGAAAAAGGTGTTATTAAACGTTATAAAAAATGGTGTATTCATTCAGGATCAGTATGAAATGCCGGTGGATGGGATCCCGGCTGTCATGATCCCAACAGCAGGATCCTATTTACCATAATGCCAGCAGCAGGGCTAGCCCTAGAATGCCCCTTGCGGGCTTGCTGCGCTTGCCGTGCTGAACACCCACAAATGGAGAATAGTCGCACCGGAATTTCACCGCTAGTCTGGATTTCGGCATTGGCAATGTGATCCTGACTAGCAGTATTTTAACTGCTTCCCATTTATTCTGACCACTTAGACAATGATACATAGGCTTCCACTTGATTTGTGGTTTTGATGATTTGCTACCTTATCCCATCAGGGTATATTTTGTTTCTGTTTCTGTTTTACATCTGTTTAATACCAGCTATTTGTATATACGGGTTGGGTACGGGATCCCGGCGGTCAGAATCTCGGCGATCAAAATACCGACACCGGAACCCCGACCGTCAGAATGCCAGCAGGGGGGCAAGTGGAACTAAGCCCCTTGCGGGCTCGCTATGCTCACCACGCTGCAGGCTCAGTGGCTCGCTTCGCTTGCCACAGGTTCTATTCCCACTCCATGTGTGTTGTTGACACCGAGGAGTGGGAACAGCTGCCGGTATTCTGGCGATCAGGATTCCGGCGTTGGTATTTTGACCGTCGGGATTCCGACCGCCGAGATTCCATCTACATCCCGTTTATACATACAACATTGTTAACTGACTGATAGATATTTATTTGGCTTGAGTCATTTCGTATGTCAATTGTATAACCAATATTTATTTATTTCTCTTTCTATGATTGTCCACTGATATGTTGTATGTGATTCTTTTCAAATAAACTGTGTCTAAAAAAAATGGTTAAGCACATTACTAAATACATTTTCTACAATTTATTTTAATCTATAATAACATATGGATCTTATTTTAATATCAACATTTCCATGCTTTTGGGATTGCAAAGGCTGTGCCTATAGCATTGCTATCTTCCTGGATAATGTAATAGTTTGACAAATATGCTGGAGGTGAGTTTCACTAAGAATCAAAATTTGATCAATCCTTTTTGGGAATGATTAATGTGAGCAATAATAATCTAGCACAGATGATTTATGTTGATGTTAAAAGACAAAGTTGCCTTTAAAAAAAGCTATATTATTGCTGTTATAAGCCGAAGGGCCTGTGAACACAGCAGAGAGTAGAAAATGAAGTGGAAAATGTGAGGAGGGTAGAATTTAGTTAATATATTTCCCACATTGGAATGGAATGGAATGATTATAAAATATATGACCAGATTAATGAGTGACCTCTGATTTGTATGTATATTATGCATTAGAAAAAGAAGTTCTTAAAAGCTGTATGTTTAGATACAAGATGTATCCAGGTTTGCACCAATCGCATTTGATGGTTTGGGTATGTTATCTCGGCAGTCGGGATGCCGGCGGTCACATGATCAACAGCGGCATCCCAACGCTGTCAATCCCAACATTGGATGGGGTAAGTATTCTACCCATCCCCTACCCTAACCCTCTGGGGGTGGCGCCTATAGCTAACCCTCAAGGGGTAGCAGCTATGGCTAGCCACCCCCACAGTGCCTAACCATAACCCCCTGGTGCCTTACCCTCCCCCCATGGGCCCTAACCCATATCCCGATACTCGCCTTCGGGATGTCGCTGGCGTTTTTTTTCGGTGCCAGTCTCCTGAGTGATGTGGGGATTCCGGCTTCGGTCACATGACCGTTGGCATCACGATCGCTGGGATGCTGAAAGCATCCCCATTTGACAGCAAGTACAGTACTGTACTAACACCCACATACTGTTATACCCAAACAAGATCATAATCATAAGAAAGGATTTTTAACCTTTGTTTTGATAGTGAAAAATGCTTTTGTATTTGCATAAAAAACCCTTCGTAATAAAGCATATATATACTCTGATTCTAAGTCGCACGCAATACCGCTGTTTGTGGAGTTGAGCAATGTCTTGCCTTTTGAATGCATGCTTGTACATTAGGGGAAGACTTTTACTAGCATTAGCATATAGTCTCAGACGTGATTACAGCAAAAGAAGCTAAAGTGGTTGAAGGGCTGAATCAGCCCCATAATCTTATTCCTTTTCATGTACAAATGAAAGTATCAAAAAAAAATTCAGTTTAAAATATGCCAACAAAATCATATAATATATGCAGTATCACTGAAGAAAAATTCAGTGGAGACTTCACATCACTTAATCAGAAACTATTAGTTACTCAGCATCATATCATGTTCTCAGGACCCACTATGTGCTTTGTCTCTATTAAACCAATAAAATGTTACCTGGTCACCAGGGCCGGTTCTAGGTATTTTGGCACCCCGGGCGGAGAATAGGGGCGTGGCTTCATACAGGGGGTGTGGTCAGTTACACCCCCTGTCGAGTTGTGCCCCCATTTGTGCCCCCTGTAGCGTAGCACCGCTTGCACACACACAAAAAAAAATAATACTTACAATCCCCGCTCCTGACCGCTGCAGACCTCCGCTGGCGCCGCTCCTCTCCTCTCCTCGGATCTATGGGAGAGACGTCATGACGTCTCTCCCATAGTACAGCATACACAGACACTAGAGGTCAAATATGACCCCTAGCGTCTGTCACTCCCACAATGCTGTGCGGTGCGCGATGACGTCATTGCGCACCACACAGCAAAGGTCCTTTCCAGGAAGGGAAACTAGACGCGTAGCATCTAGTTCCCTTCACTGCGGGGGACCAGCGGGGGACACAGCGGGACACAGTGTGGGGCACAGTAGTGGATCTTGCCATTGTGCGGCACCCTCCGGATGGGGCCAGTGCCCTCCGGAAGGCGGCGCCCCGGGCAAAAGTCCTGCTTGCCCGTGGCAAGATCTGCTACTGCTTGTCACTAACAGTGATGGATTGAATGTTGTATCTGGGGCTCTTTTTGGATCTGTCAAAACACAGGACACTGAAGAAAGTCTGATGGTAGGTATCCCCACAGGGGTGGGTGTTGGTTACTTCTTCTCTGTACAGGTGACACTGATATACAGTACCCTTCTTTGTGGCTATTACGACACCTGCAGGTCTTTGCCCCCACCCTGCTGAAGGTGAAGAAACAGCAGATGCAGTAGTAGGGGGAAATGGGGGTGTTCCTCCAGGCTGCCTCTCTTTCCAAGCAGATTATCGTGGCATCCCACAGGTCTATCTTCACTGCAGGAGCCCTGGTGATGGTGTACTTGTTTGCCAAGCAAGCTGCCTCCTGCTGTTATTTGGGGGTCACGATCCAAGACCCATTGGGAACTGCAAGAGAAAATGCACCTGAATAATAAAATCTTTCTTTCCATCATAGTCAGTGACTTTCAACTCCTCAGTCCACTCATGTGGTGTGTCCAGGGAACCAAAGTCACATTGTACAGCCATAACCTAGTTCAACTGCTGAGAATGGTTAAGAACGTGAAAGTGAGCCACATTGAGTATCAAGAGTAGTAAACCATACAAGATACCATCAAATTAAGCAGACTACCCGAAGAGAGCAGATCATCTTTATAACAGTGCACAATTAAGAGAGAGGGGGATGAAACAAAAATAGGTTACCAAAGGATTACAAAGGAATGCCATTACAAAGAACCTCTAGGTTATACCACAAGGTAAGTTTGAAGCATTTTCTTAATGCTTCCTTAACAGTAAAGGATAGAGTATGTACCTACTGTAAACTGACAAAGTACCAAAAAAAATGTCAACCATCCTTTCCCGATTTAAAGATTCTCCCTCCCAATCCATCATGAAAATATACGAAATTCTAGGGTATACTAATGTTAACAGAGGGGGACCCTGAGCTACAGTATCCATTGTGATAATACAGGTTTTTTTGTTCACTGACGTTAACTTAGTAAGGAGTAAACTCTGACCCTTAGTGAGTTATGATGCGCTGCCAGCATAATGTACAATTACAAAAGGCCCAGGGTTTTGTGATATGAAAATGAATCTTTAATATGTGTTTAATATAGGGTTGGCGGTCCTTCCATAAATATTAAGGGCAGTCCCTTAAACAGTGTATTATGTCCACCTCTGGTGCATCCCATTTGTAGCAATGAGAGTCAGGTGCATCTGTGATAAAACATTGAACTTGGGGGTGTAGCATGCCCTATGTTGTATTTTTATATGCATTTCTGCATAGGTGCTAGAAACTAAGTGTTTTGTTCATTTTAAGGCCATTTCAGCAAGCTAGTACTTCCAATTTCTAGGTCAAGCAAAGGTTTACCATAAGAATATAAAAAAGAAGTGGAAAAGGAGATCTGGGGTTGTTGATGCAGTGTACCGTCCAGACCGCAACTAAACTCCCTGTCAGTCAGTCTATGCAATGCTGTTTGTATGTCATTTGCAGGTTACCAGTCTAAATCTCCTAATGGCTGATGTGTGCCTCCATTCTAACAGTAAAAACATCCTATACCCTTATACTAAGAATAAAGACACGGAGACTTGAATTTGGCAGAAAATTGTTAGCTATTTATTGTAACCCTAACCACTAGAAAAAACCTGTAAAAGAAAATATTAAATTAGCATATAATATTATCCGAATATGGTGGCAGAAATAAGAACGGCTAAAAACCAACTGGAGATAACCTCAAAGACATTAAAACTAAAACAATCCTAATCTACCACAAAAACCATACATAGGTATCCAACTCAGACCTCCACGCTGACTACCCACCCTGATGGGTGTTGACGCTGCCCCCTGTCGGGTGATGTAGCGGCCTTAAAAGTCAATGGAGGTGAGTGCACCTAAACCACACCAACACCGTAAAAACTGTGACTAACAAACCAAACCAGAACCTGCCATTCTTTTCCACCAAACAAATAGCCAACGAGAAAACCACTACTAACAACCTAAAGCCACAAAAACTCTGTGCCTAATCAAACTAAAATAGGGTAGGAGGGCGGGAAGGCAAACTAAAAGAGACCCCTAATGCCCTATGCATCTCCTATATATACTGATCCCTCCCCTAACTATAATTGGCTGTAACCTGTCATGCCATTCTGGTCCACACCCATCACAGGAGGTTTAACTCTCTCCATTCCCATGCCTGTCATTCTGTTCTCCTAAACCTCCTAATGGCCTCCATTCTAACAGTAAAAATATCCTAAACCCTTATACTAAGAATAAAGACACGGAGACTTGAATATTGCAGAAAATTGTTAGCTATTTATTGTAACCCTAACCACTAGAAAAAACCTGTAAAAGAAAATATTAAATTAGGATATAATATTAACCGAATATGGTGGCAGAAAAAAGAACGGCTAAAAACCCACTGAAGATAACCTCAAAGACATTAAAACTAAAACAATCCTAATCTACCACAAAAACCATAGATAGGTATCCAACTCAGACCTCCACGCTGACTACCCACCCTGATGGGTGATGACGCTGCCCCCTGTCGGGTGATCTAGCGGCCTTATAAGCCAATGGAGGTGAGTGTACCTAAACCACACCAACATCGTAAAAACTGTGACTAACAAACCAAATCAGAACCTGCCATTCTTTTCCGCCAACAGCGAAAGACTCTTCTACAGAGGCTTCGCACTGCCACCATACCCTCAACCTAAATCCTGCACCCCCTCAAACAGATCCTCCAGGAAAAACATCATCCCTTCCTTGGACAAATGTACACCTTCAGGCCGAAAAAGGTGAGTGTCACGGAACCGAATCCTAGCGTGGTGAACCACTGTCCCTCCGTGAGCCAACACCCACTTTGCTACCACCGCATTCACCTTTTGCCTGGCCTCATCAATAGGGCGACCATCCGCCACTCCTCGCCAATGCAACCTCGGCACAATCATTGAGAACACCAAAACACAGCTAGGCCAAGCTGTGGCAATACTGGACAAATCTTCCACCATGGACCATCTCAAATCCAAAGACGTCCTCTTAACCCAGATCATTACCACCCAAATGGACAACTAGGACCCTAGGGACTCCATGCTCCCTGGCTTTACTGACCAACCTACCCTTCAAATCATTCCACATCATTCCACGCCACCCAAGCCAACGAACACTATGAGCCTGGGGAAAAATAAGCGCCGCTTCAGAGGCCAAAAACTTGGCTGCCCAGTAAACAAAAGAGTGACCGACTACCCATACTGACAACTCGTCATCCACCCAACCTAAAGTGAAGAAAAGGAATAAAAATTAGGTTAGTAAATGTCCTAACATGAGCTTAATACATGACTTAACCTGAAGGATCTGCCAAAAGAAAAAAGGTTTTCATTTCTGATTGAGTCACGGCCTAGCCGTGCCTAACAAGCTTCAAGCCAATCGAAGCGTAACATAAAGGCACAAAGGGAAAGATCAAAATAAAACAGAGCAAAAGTAAAAAGGGGGGGGGAGGGGTGTAAATGGGGAAAACATAGAAGAACTCAGCTGGAGGTAAAAGCTTAAAACCTGCTGAGGGACTTTTAATTGGAACCAATCAGCCGAATTATGGTAAAATTGAAATTCAGTCCGTCAGGTCAGGCAAAAAGTGCAAAAGAACTCCAGACTAGGGATGAGCGGGTTCGGTTCCTCTGAATCCGAACCCGCCCGAACTTCAGCTTTTTTCCACGGGTCCGAGCAGGCTCGGATCCTCCCGCCTTGCTCGGTTAACCCGAGCACGCCCGAACGTCATCATCCCGCTGTCGGATTCTCGCGAGACTCGGATTCTATATAAGGAGCCGCGCGTCGCCGCCATTTTCACACGTGCATTGAGAGTCATAGGGAGAGGACGTGGCTGGCGTCCTCTCCGTTTAGAGAAGAGAGAGACACAGTATTTTGGGGAGCATTATTAGGAGGAGTACTACTATACTGTATACTACTATACTACTTGCTGAAGTGATATTTATAGAGTCATAGGGAGAGGACGTGGCTGGCGTCCTCTCCGTTTAGAGAAGAGAGAGACACAGTATACTATTTTGGGGAGCATTATTAGGAGGAGTACTACTATACTGTATACTACTATACTACTTGCTGAAGTGATATTTATAGAGTCATAGGGAGAGGACGTGGCTGGCGTCCTCTCCGTTTAGAGAAGAGAGAGACACAGTATTTTGGGGAGCATTATTAGGAGGAGTACTACTATACTGTATACTACTCTACTACTTGCTGAAGTGATATTTATAGAGTCATAGGGAGAGGACGTGGCTGGCGTCCTCTCCGTTTAGAGAAGAGAGAGACACAGTATTTTGGGGAGCATTATTAGGAGGAGTACTACTATACTGTATACTACTATACTACTTGCTGAAGTGATATTATAGAGTCATAGGGGGAGAGGACGTGGCTGGCGTCCTCTCCGTTTAGAGAAGAGAGAGACACAGTATTTTGGGGAGCATTATTAGGAGGAGTACTACTATACTGTATACTACTCAGACACAGTATTTTGGGGAGCATTATTAGGAGGAGTACTACTATACTGTATACTACTCTACTACTTGCTGAAGTGATATTTATAGAGTCATAGGGAGAGGACGTGGCTGGCGTCCTCTCCGTTTAGAGAAGAGAGAGACACAGTATTTTGGGGAGCATTATTAGGAGGAGTACTACTATACTGTATACTACTCTACTACTTGCTGAAGTGATATTTATAGAGTCATAGGGAGAGGACGTGGCTGGCGTCCTCTCCGTTTAGAGAAGAGAGAGACACAGTATTTTGGGGAGCATTATTAGGAGGAGTACTACTATACTGTATACTACTATACTACTTGCTGAAGTGATATTTATAGAGTCATAGGGAGAGGACGTGGCTGGCGTCCTCTCCGTTTAGAGAAGAGAGAGACACAGTATTTTGGGGAGCATTATTAGGAGGAGTACTACTATACTGTATACTACTCAGACACAGTATTTTGGGGAGCATTATTAGGAGGAGTACTACTATACTGTATACTACTCTACTACTTGCTGAAGTGATATTTATAGAGTCATAGGGAGAGGACGTGGCTGGCGTCCTCTCCGTTTAGAGAAGAGAGAGACACAGTATTTTGGGGAGCATTATTAGGAGGAGTACTACTATACTGTATACTACTCTACTACTTGCTGAAGTGATATTTATAGAGTCATAGGGAGAGGACGTGGCTGGCGTCCTCTCCGTTTAGAGAAGAGAGAGACACAGTATTTTGGGGAGCATTATTAGGAGGAGTACTACTATACTGTATACTACTATACTACTTGCTGAAGTGATATTTATAGAGTCATAGGGAGAGGACGTGGCTGGCGTCCTCTCCGTTTAGAGAAGAGAGAGACACAGTATTTTGGGGAGCATTATTAGGAGGAGTACTACTATACTGTATACTACTCAGACACAGTATTTTGGGGAGCATTATTAGGAGGAGTACTACTATACTGTATACTACTCTACTACTTGCTGAAGTGATATTTATAGAGTCATAGGGAGAGGACGTGGCTGGCGTCCTCTCCGTTTAGAGAAGAGAGAGACACAGTATTTTGGGGAGCATTATTAGGAGGAGTACTACTATACTGTATACTACTCTACTACTTGCTGAAGTGATATTTATAGAGTCATAGGGAGAGGACGTGGCTGGCGTCCTCTCCGTTTAGAGAAGAGAGAGACACAGTATTTTGGGGAGCATTATTAGGAGGAGTACTACTATACTGTATACTACTATACTACTTGCTGAAGTGATATTTATAGATTAGATAGTGTGACTATAAGTGTATTATCTGACTTGTGGGGGAGACACTGACAGTGGGGAGCAGTTAGAGTCTGAGAGCAGGACTCAGGAGTACATATAACGTACAGTGCACACTTTTGCTGCCAGAGTCAGTGCCACACTGCCATTGTTGTGACCACACTGACCACCAGTATAATAATATATTTTGTGATTGTCTGCTTAGGACTCGGAGTACTAGTTGCAAGTTGCAACGTGACCTGACCACCAGTTTAATAATCAATCACCACCAGTTTAATATATATATAATTGTATATAATATATATATATATATATATAATATTGTATACCACCTACCCGTGGTTTTTTTTTTTCTTTCTTCTTTGTACATACTACTATAGTATAGTAGCTTACTGTAGCAGTCTGCGGTGCTGCTGAGCTGACAGTGTCCAGCAGGTCCGTCATCAGTCATCATTACCAATACCTAATAAATATATTATCTACCTGTCCGGCTGCAGTACTAGTGATATTATATATACATACATATATATATTGATTTCATCTCATTATCAATCATCCAGTCTATATTAGCAGCAGACACAGTACGGTAGTCCACGGCTGTAGCTACCTCTGTGTCGGCACTCGGCAGTCCATCCATAATTGTATACTAGTATCCATCCATCTCCATTGTTTACCTGAGGTGCCTTTTAGTTGTGCCTATTAAAATATGGAGAACAAAAATGTTGAGGTTCCAAAATTAGGGAAAGATCAAGATCCACTTCCACCTCGTGCTGAAGCTGCTGCCACTAGTCATGGCCGAGACGATGAAATGCCAGCAACGTCGTCTGCCAAGGCCGATGCCCAATGGCATAGTACAGAGCATGTCAAATCCAAAACACCAAATATCAGTAAAAAAAGGACTCCAAAACCTAAAATAAAATTGTCGGAGGCGAAGCGTAAACTTGCCAATATGCCATTTACCACACGGAGTGGCAAGGAACGGCTGAGGCCCTGGCCTATGTTCATGGCTAGTGGTTCAGCTTCACAGGAGGATGGAAGCACTCAGCCTCTCGCTAGAAAACTGAAAAGACTCAAGCTGGCAAAAGCACCGCAAAGAACTGTGCGTTCTTCGAAATCCCAAATCCACAAGGAGAGTCCAATTGTGTTGGTTGCGATGCCTGACCTTCCCAACACTGGACGTGAAGAGCATGCGCCTTCCACCATTTGCACGCCCCCTGCAAGTGCTGGAAGGAGCACCCGCAGTCCAGTTCCTGATAGTCAGATTGAAGATGTCAGTGTTGAAGTACACCAGGATGAGGAGGATATGGGTGTTGCTGGCGCTGGGGAGGAAATTGACAAGGAGGATGCTGATGGTGAGGTGGTTTGTTTAAGTCAGGCACCCGGGGAGACACCTGTTGTCCGTGGGAGGAATATGGCCGTTGACATGCCTGGTGAAAATACCAAAAAAATCAGCTCTTCGGTGTGGAAGTATTTCAACAGAAATGCGGACAACATTTGTCAAGCCGTGTGTTGCCTTTGTCAAGCTGTAATAAGTAGGGGTAAGGACGTTAACCACCTCGGAACATCCTCCCTTATACGTCACCTGCAGCGCATTCATAATAAGTCAGTGACAAGTTCAAAAACTTTGGGCGACAGCGGAAGCAGTCCATTGACCATTAAATCCCTTCCTCTTGTAACCAAGCTCACGCAAACCACCCCACCAACTCCCTCAGTGTCAATTTCCTCCTTCCCCAGGAATGCCAATAGTCCTGCAGGCCATGTCACTGGCAATTCTGACGAGTCCTCTCCTGCCTGGGATTCCTCCGATGCATCCTTGCGTGTAACGCCTACTGCTGCTGGCGCTGCTGTTGTTGCTGCTGGGAGTCGATGGTCATCCAAGAGGGGAAGTCGTACTCGTAAGCCCACTTTTACTACTTCCACCAAGCAATTGACTGTCCAACAGTCCTTTGCGAGGAAGATGAAATATCACAGCAGTCATCCTGCTGCAAAGCGGATAACTGAGGCCTTGGTATCCTGGGTGGTGAGAAACGTGGTTCCGGTATCCATCATTACTGCAGAGCCAACTAGAGACTTGTTGGAGGTACTGTGTCCCCGGTACCAAATACCATCTAGGTTCCATTTCTCTAGGCAGGCGATACCGAAAATGTACACAGACCTCAGAAAAAGAGTCACCAGTGTCCTAAAAAATGCAGCTGTACCCAATGTCCACTTAACCACGGACATGTGGACAAGTGGAGCAGGGCAGGGTCAGGACTATATGACTGTGACAGCCCACTGGGTAGATGTATGGACTCCCGCCGCAAGAACAGCAGCGGCGGCACCAGTAGCAGCATCTCGCAAACGCCAACTCTTTCCTAGGCAGGCTACGCTTTGTATCACCGCTTTCCAGAATACGCACACAGCTGAAAACCTCTTACGGCAACTGAGGAAGATCATCGCGGAATGGCTTACCCCAATTGGACTCTCCTGTGGATTTGTGGCATCGGACAACGCCAGCAATATTGTGTGTGCATTAAATATGGGCAAATTCCAGCACGTCCCATGTTTTGCACATACCTTGAATTTGGTGGTGCAGAATTTTTAAAAAAACGACAGGGGCGTGCAAGAGATGCTGTCGGTGGCCAGAAGAATTGCGGGACACTTTCGGCGTACAGGCACCACATACAGAAGACTGGAGCACCACCAAAAACTACTGAACCTGCCCTGCCATCATCTGAAGCAAGAAGTGGTAACGAGGTGGAATTCAACCCTCTATATGCTTCAGAGGTTGGAGGAGCAGCAAAAGGCCATTCAAGCCTATACAATTGAGCACGATATAGGAGGTGGAATGCACCTGTCTCAAGTGCAGTGGAGAATGATTTCAACGTTGTGCAAGGTTCTGATGCCCTTTGAACTTGCCACACGTGAAGTCAGTTCAGACACTGCCAGCCTGAGTCAGGTCATTCCCCTCATCAGGCTTTTGCAGAAGAAGCTGGAGACATTGAAGGAGGAGCTAACACGGAGCGATTCCGCTAGGCATGTGGGACTTGTGGATGGAGCCCTTAATTCGCTTAACAAGGATTCACGGGTGGTCAATCTGTTGAAATCAGAGCACTACATTTTGGCCACCGTGCTCGATCCTAGATTTAAAGCCTACCTTGGATCTCTCTTTCCGGCAGACACAAGTCTGCTGGGGTTGAAAGACCTGCTGGTGAGAAAATTGTCAAGTCAAGCGGAACGCGACCTGTCAACATCTCCTCCTTCACATTCTCCCGCAACTGGGGGTGCGAGGAAAAGGCTCAGAATTCCGAGCCCACCCGCTGGCGGTGATGCAGGGCAGTCTGGAGCGACTGCTGATGCTGACATCTGGTCCGGACTGAAGGACCTGACAACGATTACGGACATGTCGTCTACTGTCACTGCATATGATTCTCTCAACATTGAAAGAATGGTGGAGGATTATATGAGTGACCGCATCCAAGTAGGCACGTCACACAGTCCGTACTTATACTGGCAGGAAAAAGAGGCAATTTGGAGGCCCTTGCACAAACTGGCTTTATTCTACCTAAGTTGCCCTCCCACAAGTGTGTACTCCGAAAGAGTGTTTAGTGCCGCCGCTCACCTTGTCAGCAATCGGCGTACGAGGTTACATCCAGAAAATGTGGAGAAGATGATGTTCATTAAAATGAATTATAATCAATTCCTCCGTGGAGACATTGACCAGCAGCAATTGCCTCCACAAAGTACACAGGGAGCTGAGATGGTGGATTCCAGTGGGGACGAATTGATAATCTGTGAGGAGGGGGATGTACACGGTGATATATCGGAGGATGATGATGAGGTGGACATCTTGCCTCTGTAGAGCCAGTTTGTGCAAGGAGAGATTAATTGCTTCTTTTTTGGTGGGGGTCCAAACCAACCCGTCATTTCAGTCACAGTCGTGTGGCAGACCCTGTCACTGAAATGATGGGTTGGTTAAAGTGTGCATGTCCTGTTTATACAACATAAGGGTGGGTGGGAGGGCCCAAGGACAATTCCATCTTGCACCTCTTTTTTCTTTAATTTTTCTTTGCGTCATGTGCTGTTTGGGGAGGGTTTTTTGGAAGGGACATCCTGCGTGACACTGCAGTGACACTCCTAGATGGGCCCGGTGTTTGTGTCGGCCACTAGGGTCGCTTATCTTACTCACACAGCTACCTCATTGCGCCTCTTTTTTTCTTTGCGTCATGTGCTGTTTGGGGAGGGTTTTTTGGAAGGGACATCCTGCGTGACACTGCAGTGCCACTCCTAGATGGGCCCGGTGTTTGTGTCGGCCACTAGGGTCGCTTATCTTACTCACACAGCTACCTCATTGCGCCTCTTTTTTTCTTTGCGTCATGTGCTGTTTGGGGAGGGTTTTTTGGATGGGACATCCTGCGTGACACTGCAGTGACACTCCTAGATGGGCCCGGTGTTTGTGTCGGCCACTAGGGTCGCTTATCTTACTCACACAGCTACCTCATTGCGCCTCTTTTTTTCTTTGCGTCATGTGCTGTTTGGGGAGGGTTTTTTGGAAGGGACATCCTGCGTGACACTGCAGTGACACTCCTAGATGGGCCCGGTGTTTGTGTCGGCCACTAGGGTCGCTTATCTTACTCACACAGCTACCTCATTGCGCCTCTTTTTTTCTTTGCGTCATGTGCTGTTTGGGGAGGGTTTTTTGGAAGGGACATCCTGCGTGACACTGCAGTGACACTCCTAGATGGGCCCGGTGTTTGTGTCGGCCACTAGGGTCGCTTATCTTACTCACACAGCTACCTCATTGCGCCTCTTTTTTTCTTTGCGTCATGTGCTGTTTGGGGAGGGTTTTTTGGAATGGACATCCTGCGTGACACTGCAGTGACACTCCTAGATGGGCCCGGTGTTTGTGTCGGCCACTAGGGTCGCTTGTCTTACTCACACAGCTACCTCATTGCGCCTCTTTTTTTCTTTGCGTCATGTGCTGTTTGGAGAGGGTTTTTTGGAAGGGACATCCTGCGTGACACTGCAGTGACACTCCTAGATGGGCCCGGTGTTTGTGTCGGCCACTAGGGTCGCTTATCTTACTCACACAGCTACCTCATTGCGCCTCTTTTTTTCTTTGCATCATGTGCTGTTTGGGGAGGGTTTTTTGGAAGGGACATCCTGCGTGACACTGCAGTGACACTCCTAGATGGGCCCGGTGTTTGTGTCGGCCACTAGGGTCGCTTATCTTACTCA
The DNA here is from genome assembly GCF_028390025.1 of Pseudophryne corroboree. NCBI lineage: Eukaryota > Metazoa > Chordata > Amphibia > Anura > Myobatrachidae > Pseudophryne > Pseudophryne corroboree. The sequence continues at coordinate 224,937,872 of NC_086444.1, read as the reverse complement.
CGCAGCTACCTCATTGCGCCTCTTTTTTTCTTTGCGTCATGTGCTGTTTGGGGAGGTTTTTTTGGAAGGGACATCCTGCGTGACACTGCAGTGACACTCCTAGATGGGCCCGGTGTTTGTGTCGGCCACTAGGGTCGCTTATCTTACTCACACAGCTACCTCATTGCGCCTCTTTTTTTCTTTGCGTCATGAGCTGTTTGGGGAGGGTTTTTTGGAAGGGACATCCTGCGTGACACTGCAGTGACACTCCTAGATGGGCCCGGTGTTTGTGTCGGCCACTAGGGTCGCTTATCTTACTCACACAGCTACCTCATTGCGCCTCTTTTTTTCTTTGCGTCATGTGCTGTTTGGGGAGTATTTTTTGGAAGGGCCATCCTGCGTGACACTGCAGTGACACTCCTAGATGGGCCCTGTGTTTGTGTCGGCCACTAGGGTCGCTTAGCTTAGTCATCCAGCGACCTAGGTGCAAATTTTAGGACTAAAAATAATATTGTGAGGTGTGAGGTATTCAGAATAGACTGAAAATGAGTGTAAATTATGGTTTTTGAGGTTAATAATACTTTGGGATCAAAATGACCCCCAAATTCTATGATTTAAGCTGTTTTTTAGTGTTTTTTGAAAAAAACACCCGAATCCAAAACACACCCGAATCCGACAAAAAAAATTCGGTGAGGTTTTGCCAAAACGCGGTCGAACCCAAAACACGGCCGCGGAACCGAACCCAAAACCAAAACACAAAACCCAAAAAATTTCCGGCGCTCATCTCTACTCCAGACCCCCACTGCCAACAGCAGCGAGTAGCTAATCCCTGAGTAGGATGAACAGGGGAGACAAATGAACACAAACTGTACAAAGACGGACTCAACAAATCCAACAGTAAACCTCTTAACGTTTGCTAAAACAGCAACTCATAAAACCGGGCGAATATACCGCCTGTAACTGGAAGACTTCCAGCGCTCCACTGCCTGAATCTCTGCAATAGAAAAACCCACCGACGCAGCCGACGTCACAGCCCCGATTCGAAAGGAATGCGTACCATAAGCAGTGGGTGAAAGGCCCAAGCCGGCCAGACAGCGACTTAGCATCCAGCGAAATTGATACTTCGTCAATGGTAAACTGTCATAATGCAGCAGCCAGGATCCCCCCGCATCGGGCCGTACTGCCGCATATCTCATTGCCAACTTTACTGGGCAAATGCGCTCCTCCAGAGACGACACCAAAGTGACCCATCACCCTCTACCCACTTGGTCCGTCTTAGAGCGACGCAGTCTACACAGCAAAGACCTCTTACCCACCACCACACCGTCTCGGAGCATGCGCAAATCTGTCCATTTAGAAGGCGCCACCAATTCTGAAATCCGAAAGGCTCCATGATAAGCCATGGAGAACGCCAACTCGAACAACAGCGACTCAAAAAGTGAAGACGCAACCCCAGCTACCGCACTGATGACAGCTGGCAGCAGGGCAGCATCGATCGGGCGCCACCTATCTGGCGGCGCTGGCGCCACACGCGCCCACCCTTTCATCGCCTTTGCAAGGAGGCCGTTCTTTGTCACGTCAGGAAAACCCTTCAGTTTATTAAAAAATGAGATCCCTGCTAGGTACCGGGACACCACAGCTCTAGACCTACCCGTGACAAAAAGCTGCCAAACAAAAGAAAACATCAACCGATGCCTGCTCTTACCTTCTTGGCCCTGCCCCTGGACAAACTTTTCCCACTCACTCCAAGCTTGACTGTAAGACTTGAGCGTGTTTGGAGCTACAGATCGCATCGCTAAGCTCTCCAGTCCAGACCGATCACCTGCCAGACGTAATCAGGACATTGTAACCCCCGCGCTTCGGCCTCAGGTGCCAACAGCCGAAATCTGTCCCACTGCCCGCGGGACAACGCGTCGGCAATTCCGTTCTCGATTCCCGGAACGTGCTGCACGCAAAACCATACATTCCGACGCAAGCAAGTCAGCAACAGCTGCGCAAGCACCCTCAATACCACAAGCGACTTCACCCTCTGATTATTAATCGCATGCATCACGCCCAGATTGTCGCATCTGAACAAAATGCTGCGATCGGCTAGACGTTCACCCCAAACCTCCAAGGCCACCATAATGGGGAAAAGCTCAAGCAGCAAAAGGTACTTAGTGAAACCTTCGCGAGACCAGTCCTCAGGTCAAGGGGCCACACACCAAGAGCCCTCTAGGTAGCATCCAAACCCAGAGGAACCCGCCGCGTCGGTAAATAGCTGTAATCCAGCATTGTCGACCGTAGGGGCCAACAAGATACGCACCCCATTGAAGTCCTCCAGGAACGAGGCCCAAACGGCCAAATCCCTCTTAATCTCGGAGGACAAGCGAATGAAATGATGCGGTCTGGCACACCCCGCCATCGACCTTTCCAACTTTCGGCAAAAAACCCTGCCCATCGGGATAACCCGACAAGCAAAGTTCAAGAGACCCAACAAAGACTGCGCCTGCCGCAGCGTAACCTTGCACGACACCACGAACTGCCCGATAACCTCGCGAAGCTTGTCAACCTTGGCCTGATGAAGGCTGCATGATCTTGCCACTGTGTCGATATCGATACCCAAAAACAACAGACAGGATACCGTCCCCTCCGCACGCCAAAGTGATAAAACAGGGCTCTGACACTAACCACAAATCGCTGCAGCATGGCGAATCCGCTGGTCCCACGCACAGGAAATCCTCAAGGTAATGTGCTACCCCATGACCACCCGTAGAAGACTCCACGCACCAGTGCAAAAACGTGCTAAATTTCTCGAAGAATGAGCAGGAAATGGAACACCCCATTGGCAAACATTTGTCAATGAAATATTCCGCTGCGATCCGAAAACCCATAAAACGGAATGAGTCCGGATGTAACGGAAGCAACCTAAATGCGGATTCAACATCAATCTTAGCCATCAGAGCTCCTGGGCCATAAGTCCGAACAATTCCCAGTGCCTCGTCAAACGACTGGTACACCACCGAACATTGTTCCGGCGGTATGGCGTCGTTGACTGACGACCCTGACGGGTAAGAGAGATGCTGAATGAGCCTAAAGGCACCCGGAGTCTTCTTAGGAACCACCCCCACTGGAGAAACAACCAATTCATCCAAAGGGGGCAGGCGAAAAGGGCCTACTATCCTACCCAGTCGCACTTCTTTCTCCACTTTTTCATGCAAAACTGACGGGAAAGTGCGAGCGGATTGAAGATTCTTGAGGGCCCTAACTCTCACGTCGCCCGCAACCGGCAGGCGGAAACCAAACTTGAACCCGTGAAACAAAAAACTAGCAACCTGCCTATTTGGATACCAGCCAAGCCACTTGGACATGGCATCCAACTCAATTGGCGTTGGAGCCCTGTTGAGTGCTCCCACTCCCAGGGGTTTTACCATAGCCTTGCTTACCCCCTCTCGGTCCCTGCCAATTCCCTTTAAAACAGTTGGAGGCCGGGTGAAAACCGCCGCATTGCAAGCAGGAGTTTCGAAAATGACACTGCCTGCCGAAGGAACAGGTCACGTTATTATATGCGAAGCATTTACCCCACGCGGGCGCCTGTCCACCCCCGCGAATAGCAGCTCTTCCTTTCCTGCTCGACCCCGCCTCCACGCTAGCTCCCTGAGCGGATGACCCAGCGTGCTGTCCATCCGCCCCCGGATTCCGGGGCTCCTTCGCAGGTTAAGAAGTTCAAGCCATACCTCCACGTCCTTGTACCCAAAATCAATTATATGCAAGCAATCTTGCTTTCCCCCAAAACTTCTCGTCATACGCGCGCCATTCTATTTCTGTTGACGTTTGCTGCATATCATGAATCAGGTGCAAGTACCGGATGACGTTCATGTGCTCGTCCAGCCTATCCTCCAAATAACATGCCGCAAAGACGCAGAAGCCAGCCAGCCAATTGTCAAACGACCGGAACGCCTCAGCGCCGATGCCCTTCTTAGCTTTAGCTGCCTTATACTCTTTCTTAGCATCCTTTGTCAACACAAACAAATTCACGTATTTGCCTCTACCAATTTTCTTCCGGCAGCTATCCCGCAGCCCCCTCTACACTGCCGTTTAGTCACAGTGAACTACTCCCGGCAAATTACGGCACTTCTAGGCCCTGCGAGCGCTCTCGCTAAGCCGCTTGTGCCTCTTCCGCTTCTCCCGCTGCCTTTTTTGCGTACCTGGCAGCCGCTTCTTCGCTCTAGTTGTGCTACTAACCTTGGATGCTTGCAATGACAAGGATGAAGAAGAGGAGGAACTGTCGGAACTAGTGCGCACGGAGGAGCCTGATGCTGAAATCTCCACCTCACCTGACGTTGACGACTGCTCAGACTCAGATGCCACTGCTGTGTGAATCTCAAAATCCTCGTCCCCATCATCCTCCATCTCGCCAAGTCCTCCTGAAAAAGAAAACAAAGAACGGGACCCGGAAACCCCTGCCGGAACTCGCCTGCTCAATACGTGAGCGCCTCACCCCTGTTGGCGTGTTGCCCAATTGCGCCGCAGCCTCTTACAAATCCTGGCAAGCATGCGCTATCCACCGCACTGCCGATCCCGATGGCACGGAAGAAGCCCCCTGCCCCCCCGCATGCCCGCACGACTTACCGAACCCGGGGAGGCAGCTGCCACCAATGGGGCCAAATCCGACGCCACTGATGACAGTGCAGATGCCAGGTCCCCAGAGACCTCCTGTTCGCCCCTATCCTCCTGGACCCTGCCAGGCGAGACTCTGGCTGACCTGTTGGTCCCCCCTCACTTGTCCTGTCCTCTGCACCCCACCCCCCTCACTCCTCCTGTCCTCCAATGCCCGGCCACTGCTGCCAGCCCTGCCCTGCGCTCTCACACCTGTCCCCAGCTGGGAGGCCCCAGGTTCCCGAAGCCTGGAGCTCCCCTGAGCTACAGGGAAGCCAGCCCCCTCAGCCAAGAAACCATCAGCAAGAGCCTGCCTATTTGCATAAGTGATATTGCTAGCAATAAATCCTATTGCTCCCCATATGAATTATTCACATTGTACCCCCATAAATCCATAAATCCTTATTCTTCCCACATAAATCCTATTGAAATGCAATTGTTCCCCACAGGAGAAATAAAATAACAAATATTAGCCCCTACCTGTCAGCTGTCCTCCTCCCTGTCCCTCAGTGGCGGGGGTTATACATAGTGGAGTGCTGAAAATACTGAGCAGCGGGCGGTCAGGCAGGTGTGGATGTGGGTCGGCAAGGAAAGCTGTGTATGCAGGCAGGAACTAGAAGATGTGTATGCAGGCGGGTGGGCTGGGTGGTGATACACGGCGGCAGTGACCTATGATATCACACCACCGCATCTTTAAGGCATAGGTCACGGCAAAAGCACAACTGATCCTCTAAGAAGAGCCCGGGCCAACAGTTCACTCTGAAGGTGCAGAAAGTGGCTCTGGCTCCGCGGCACACCTTGCATCTGGTCACGGCACACTAGTGTGCCACGGCACACTGGTTGAAAAAGCCTGTTCTAAACTAATCTAAACCAAAAGCACCAAGCAAGAGAAATAAAACTGTCCTATTCAGGACAGCACACACTCACTGCAAGGCAAACTAAAAGAGACCCCTAATGCCCTATGCATCTCCTATATATACTGATCCCTCCCCTAACTATAATTGGCTGTAACCTGTCATGCCATTCTGGTCCACACCCATCACAGGAGGTTTAACTCTCTCCATTCCCATGCCTGTCATTCTGTTCTCCTTCTAATTAAAAGAAATACACTTAATAAACACAAAGGGTTACATGTTGCTTAATACTGTATCTCCATAACATGGCTGGATTTACATATTACATATTGTAAGGTATGTGCCGTTCAGAATAGCACACACAAATGTTATCTTTGTGGAAATAACACTGATAGAATGCTTACAAGAGCACTTTGTGCCCAACAAACTCAAATGTAAAAATACTCAATTAGAGATGGTGGGGTAACCAGTATTTTCATCTTTAATAATATTTCCGAAACCCGTGGAAACTACTACACTATCTTGTATAATCAGAGAAAAGATCCATCCACACCTAATGGCTACATATGTGAGTTTATCTAATAGAGACTGTTTAATTTACTTTACATGGATGTCCTGGAGCATATGTTACTAACTGTATGCTTGGACTAATTAAGTTCCTTTTTGGAGAGATAATATCATTGGCTTACAGTATGTGCAACTTACTAACTCTGACAACAATACTGACAGCCTGCATAACACCTTTACAATGCCTATAGCAGGGATGTGCGGTGAGCTAAATGGCTCAGGAGGCACTGGCTAGCACCAGAGCCAGATTAACATGCAATATATGAGCCAAAGGGTGCATGTGGGCATTATACACAGGTGCAGCAGTATATACTGCTGGATAGTTGGTGAGCTTTGAATTGGGCGGGAAAAATAGGCATGGGAGGCACTGCCTCACCTGCCATAGGGCCTAATTCAGATCTGATTGCAGGAGCAAATTTGTTAGCTAATGGGCAAAACCATGTGCACTGCAGGGAGGCAGATATAACATGTGCAGAGAGAGTTAGATCTGGGTGGGGTGTGTTTAAACAGAAATCTAAATTGCAGTGTAAAAATAAAGCAGCCAGTATTTACCCTGCACAGAATCAAAACCCACCCAAATCTAACTCTCTCTGCACATGTTATATCTGGGCAGGGGGATACTGCTTAACTGCTACTCACTGCTTTTTTTCAGAAAGCAATATATACTATTGAGTACATACAGTAATAGCTTTATATTCTGCTTTATAGTTTGACTTTTACGTAAATACACTACATTCTGCTTTAAGGGTGCGCTCATTGACGAGATTGTCTTGCAAAAGATCATGAACTGTTTTACAGAATCCCAGCAAAATTGATTGCTAAAAGCAGATACTCCCTTCACTTGTTCTAACTTGAGGGTGTGAGGGAGATACACTCACACATTGGGGGTCATTCAGACCCGATTGCATGCTGCATTTATTTGCAGCCATGCGATCGGGTCTGAACTGTGCATGCATGCTGGCCGCAATGCGCAGGCACGTCACTGTCTGGCGAAAACCAGTGACGGGCAGCGACAAAAAGAATGAAGAAAGTGTTTGCAGCGGCAAACGCAGGAAGATTGACAGGTAGAGGCCGCACGGGGGTGTCAACTCACCGTTTTCTGGGAGTGGCCAGGAAAACTCAGGTGTGCCCGGCCGTTTCCAGGAAGGGATCCTGACGTCAGCTCCAGCAAGGATCATCGCAGCGGCTGAGTAAGTCTTGAGCTGTGCAGAGACTGCAGAAACCTTTTGTTTGTGCAGCTCTCTGCACAAGCGAATGCACCACTGCAAAGCCATTATGCCCTCCCCTGAAAGCGGTGATTACCTGTACCTCACACACTAATGTGGGGGTGTCTATACAATACTATCACTGTCACCTACACCTGTGTAAATATTTTTCAATGAAAATTTTTAGGTGTGTTTTTGTTTTTTTAATGTAGATCTATTCAAAGTTATATTTTACTTATATATAACTCATCACAGCTAGCCCGAATTCTTGGGTGGTTCACAGTAAAACAATGGGTCTGTGTTAAAGAGAACCAACATTAAATTTCAACACCTTGCTTTCTTCACTCCTGAAATTTTTAGACTGACTCCCAACCCAGACTTCCCAAGGGGAACCCTTTCTAACTAATTAAATGATTTGTTGTCATGTGGCGTTCTAGCTGGTTGACTTAAGAATTCCCCATTTCTGTTCAAAAATAATCTTTCCTCAAACATTTCATGAATGCTATGAAAGCAGTGATACCATGCCTCTGGAGGTCCTCTGCCCTCCTGTATAGATACAGTACACCCGAGCCATGGAGATGACACTTTCTCAGCAGCTGTAATCTTTCTTAGGTTTTTAACATTCATTAGATTGATCCTTCATCTCCAACTTACTTCCCATGTAGATTACTGTTATTCTTTGAAATATCCTAGTTCAATGCAGGATCTTCTATCAAAGCCTTCTCTTCTCTGCCCTCTCTATCGGCAACAAAAATAGATTGCATAAATACCGTAAATGTACATTTCTGTGAACGTGTTTTATATTGTTTAATTTAACTATTACCTCCTCACCCAAAGCCTAGGGGGTGCAAATAAGAGCACAGTTTGTCCTTGGGGAGGGAGGACCCCTTCTTGGGGGGAAGTGGGGGTGGGGTTTCCCACTTCCATAAGGATTTCAGCCCTGGGGTGTGTGGTTCAGCCCAGTGCTGGCCATTGAAAGGTAGGGACCCCACACTGTTTTTTTACCCTGTGTTCCAATAAACAGCCTAAGTTCAGAGTCCCAGTGCTGGTAATGGATTTGGGGAGAACCCCACCCCCTTTTTTTTTCAACCCTTTTTACACTTTTTTAATTAAGACCTGCACAGATATTAGTGATTTGTGAAGTGCTTCGGCTCCACCAAAATTACCGACAGGATTTGTGGGCCATACATCTACAGCCTAATTCCCCATTCTGCCGATCTGATCCATACTATTTTTTCATCAGAATCGGGTGATCAAGGATTTATAACATGATGTATTTCGCCAATCCCTGGACCCAGGCATCGGAAGAATGCCCAAATAAATGTAGCGACATTTGAATAAAGTCTCATACAGGCAACCACCAATAGATGTAGCTGTGTGACCTTCTGCGTCCACCTCTGAATCCGGCCATCCACTTTTATGTATTTCACAGAAACATTCTACTGCTTCCTAATGGAAGTGTTCAGAGAATAAAGGGGGTCATTCAAATCTGATCGCTGGGCTGCGTTTTTTGTTGCCCTGCGATCAGATAGTCGTCGCCTACTTGGGGGGTGTTTTTTTGCTGTGCAGGTGTGCGATTGCATGTGTAGCAGAGCTGCACAAACTGATTTTGTGCAGTCTCTGCACAGCCCAGGACTTACTCTTCCAGTGCAATGAGAGCAGGCTGATCCGGACCGGAGCTGATGTCAGACACCCTCCCTGAAAACGCTTGATCCCACTTGCGTTTTTCTGGACACTCCCTGTAAATGGTTAGTTGCCACCCACGAATGGACTCTTCCTGTCAATCTCCTTGCAATCGCCTGTGCGAATGGATTCCTTGCACCATCTCATCGCAGGGTGCCGATGCCCGTTGCAGCTGTGCAATGCGCCAACGCAGTGGGGTGCATACACATGCACAGTTCAGATCTGATCACCCACTGTGAGAAAACACACAGCAGCGATCAGATCTGAATGACCCCCAAAGTCCCAAGATGAGACCTTTCCTATTGGTGATAAACATTAATTAGCCCTATTCTGACATTCAAAGTTACTTGTAATTGAGGCATTGAATGGGAGAAGTATTTGAAAGGCATGCTGTTCCTTGTAGTGCTAAAGGGAGATCATGGGGGTGGCTCCCAGTTAAGTTAGCTCTCTGTCTGGATGTGTTTTAGTAATAGCCTTTATCATGAGGCCTTACTGAAGACAAATCACATGGCCCTATGTGGGCACTGCTATTATGTAGTGTTAGGACTGCTGATATCAGAGAAGCCGGGAAGTGGCTCAGCAGCTAAACATATCTTTGCAAACATGTGTGACCAATTCTCTGAATTTCTATTGCCAGATAGGTTCAGGTATCGTTACAGGTAATTTTATAGTGTGCTGGGGGATACCAGGGGGGAAAGCACCCCCTCTCTGTCTGCTGTTTTCTGTGACCCCTCCATCTTTCTAGAACCTGATATATAATTATCCCCAGAAATGATTGAGCAACTGCCACTGTTTGTCTGCATGTGTGAGAAAGGCATTGAATGGGAGCAGTATTTGAAAGGCATGCTGTTCCTTGTAGTGCTAAAGGGAGATCATGGGGGTGTCTCCTGGGTAACTTAGCTCTCTATCTGGATGTGTTGTAGTAATAGCCTTTATCATGAGGCCTTACTGTAGACAAATCACATGGCCCTATGTGGGCACTGCTATTATGTAGTGTTAGGACTGCTATCAGAGAAACTGTGAAGTGGCTCAGCAGCTAAACATGTCTTTGCAAACATGTGTGACCAATTCTCTGAATTTCTATTACCAGGTAGGCTCAGGTATGGTAACAGGTATTTTTTTTAGTGTGCTGGGGGGGTTACTGGGGGGGAGCACCCCCCTCTCTGTCTGCTGTTTGTCTGTGACCCCTCTCCCTTTCTAGCACCTGATATATAATTATCTCCAGGAATGATTGAGCAACTGCCACTGTTTGTCTGCATATAATTACTTTTATAAGAAAAAAATATATATTTTCCTACATCAATGCTCTTGAATTAGACTCACAATGCTGAGAAAATTTCAGCAAGGTTGAATATTGGGGATATATTGTATTATGGGAGTAATCTGGCTCAGATGCAGTGTGACAAAAGACATCATGAACTAGAAGAAAAATGCATCAATAATGGAAATAAATGATGGTACGAATAAAATACCTTATAAAAAGCACTTTTCAGATTATGTAAAATGAGGAAATAGGTTGAAAACAAACAGATAAATCTCTACCAAAGCAACATGACGGAGAGGCTGATTAGTTCAATAGTCTTGTCTGCAAAAACATTAGTTAAACTAAGGTAACAGGATTCAGTTGATGAATACATTATACCAAGAGTAAACCTACAGTATATGCTTCTAACTTGACAAAAAGAAATGTTCTCTGTATATAGAAGTATTCTTATGTAAAATATTCTTAATAAAAAAGTAATTGTACTGTTTTCTGTATGATGTCCATGCTTGTGTAATATTCTACATATTAACTAGCAAGGTAGTACTGCAAGACATTTATTTATCGTTTGTTTCAGACTGAACACAAAGTTTGAATATCCCATGAGATTTAATTATTTTGTTTCAGACGTTTAGGCGAGTGGGATCACAAAAACTCACATATTCCTCTAACATAAAAAATAGATTAGAATATGGTTGTTTTATCTCTTCTTTAATGCGAGCACCACAACTTTAGCATGGATTCTTGTCTTTAGAATATTTATTTTATTTATTAACAGTTTCTTAGTGCAGCAAATTCTGTTGCGTTTTACAATTGGAAACAGTGATAACATAAAACAAGACAATTGCAAACAACAAAAGAACACGAGTGTGCAATAACAGACATAGACGTAGGAAGGCCCTACTCACAATCTTACAAGATGCAAAGGTACATTTTAGAGCTCTAATTTCAATGAATTTAGGAGAGTACATTTAGGGCCTAATTCAGCATGGATCACTATTCAGAGGAATTGCAGTTGTCTGTGAGTAGAAAGGCGCCGCCCTGACAGAAAGAAAAAAACACCCCGTGCAAATTTGCGAATGCATTGCAGATCGCTATACACTCACAGATGCATGTGCAAATCTTGGAACATCGAAGAATCTTTGCTGTCTAAGGTCATCTAGTCTGCCTCTTTTCCAACCATATTGTTACCTCAAACACTATTTGATCCTTATTTCTTTGTAAGGATATCCTCATGTCTAACCCATACATGTTTAAATTGCTCTATTGTCTTAGCCACTAGCACTTCTGATGGGAGGCTTTTCCAGTCATCCACTACCCTTTCTGTGAAATAATGTTTCCTCAAGATTATAGTGAACCTATTTCTCTCCAGTTTCAGTGCATGTTCTTGTGTCTTAATATTTCTCTTTCTTTGAAGAATGTCTTTCTCATTCACCTTTTTAAAACCCTTGATATATTTGAAAGTTTCTATCATGCCCCCCCCCCACCTTCTCTTCTCCAAACTATACATGTTAAGATCTTTTAGTCTTTCCAGGTGCGTTTTGCTATGTAGGCCATGCACCGTTTTAGTTGGCCTTCTTTGCTCAGTCTCTAATGTATTAATATCCTTCTGGAGATATGGCCTCCAAAACCGAACATCCAGAGGTGCATCATCACCAGCTTACTGCATTTCAGACCTCCTATGCCTTCATTAGAAGCATCATGACATTACATTGCTCATTTATTTGTACATACTGCAACATTTATTTAAAGCCCATTTACAAGCCTTTAATTTTAGCAGTCTGCTCACTGCTTTTGCATATGGTATACAAATGCAAATGATTTTATTTGTTATGGGTGCAGTGAACAGTACTTTTAGGTCACTTTTTACACTTGCATCCTTCTTAGTAGATGTAATGTATGCTGATAACAATATGTTATATTGCAATTGTGTTATGTAACTACAGTAAAATCACAATAGAACAATCAAACACATTTAAAATCTGGAAGTAAAAGAGCTACCCTGCCAGTGAGATATGTTATTATTGCATGCATTTGATTTTATAATACAAGACTTCATTTGTCTGATGAAAATTTAGAGTAAAAGGTGTTTTTTTTACAGTCCAGGTTCCTGGATAAACATTGATCAAAGAATCGTTATTTAGATTGCCCAGGATGTCTGATCTTTATTCTGATGCAATTTGTATAATATGTTCACTATTGATAGAGACAATTTTCATCAAGGTATCATTTGTTCTCAGCGTTTCAGTGAAATGGTAAATCTACTGCTGATCAGCTGAATTTAAATGCTTTTCCAGTCTAGACTATAATGCTTACATTTGCTTATTCTACTGCCGAAATATGCTAAAAAAAAAACTACACTACCTTATTCATGTATATTTTGTGAAAAGAGTAATACTGTATCCACTTTTAGACACCAAGTAATACTATAAAATCTTAATATTTAAATAAACTTACGGGTTCTACGTACTAATGTACCTACTGTAGACCCTATTGGGACTTTTGGATAGGATAGGATAGGATAGGCACCTGTGTTTCAGCACTTTAAAAAAAATGTACTGTAGACTGTACAGGCCTGTGTAGGGACGACCATCGGAGCTATGAGTGGACATCGATGGTAACAAACTATGCTATGGAAGAGTATCGATGGTTTCACCCACTTATGGTCATCCCTGTTCTTTTACTGATTAGCCCATGGGCCAATCACAGCCTGGGGGAGGAACTTCATTGGGGTCGGGGGGCAGATCTATGCTCAGTGTCCCGGCACTCATAAAAAAAAAACATCTGATACTTCTATATCATTGATGGCAGGAAACCATTTGGTTCTCCCCCATTGATGGTAAAAGTATTTGACATTGTGCCTATACCAATAATCATTTTGTGCATTAGTTTAATTACGTTTAGATTGACAAGAAGTGATGATGTTATGCAGAAACATCGTATAACCCGACCATGAAGTAAGGATGTAGATGGGACCAGTGCTGTAACTAGACATTTTGGTGTCTAGTGCCAGAAAAAGTATTGGCGCCCACCCCCCATACTTAAAATAGGGGTAGTGCAAGCCAAAGGCAAATGCCCCCCCAAAAGGGCTGTGGTCTTGCTAGATAAAGGTAGACATGATGGAATAGAATTTATTAGGTAGATTAAGTGGAACCAAATAGGGGATGGCACTAAATGAATGTAGAATTTTAGGGAGGAGCATCATTTTAATAGAGGAGAGGCGCCCAATCCAAGATATATCGTAGTTTATCCACTGTATAGTTTGGGCTATAAACTGGGCAAGGAGGGATAGGAAATTACATGATACTGCATCTTGAAAATTTAGAGGGATTTGAATCCCTAAATATTGAAGTCAAAACTAAAAGAAAAGCTCTACCTTTGGTGTTACTCCAGGCTGAGTAAATAACACTAGGATGAACTCTCAGTCATATGAGATCACAGCTTCAGGGCCAGATGTGGGTCACTACCTGCAAGGTATCCACTTTGCCCTTCAGCTCCGTGATCCACACCTCCAACCCCACTTTCTTTTCAAAGACTGGTACGAGGCTGAAATGCAGTCAGTAAAACCACTAGGTACATAGGAGAGAGGTGATGGTGGCAGGAGCTGCAGATGTCTGGAGGATTCTGCGCCAGTGCCAGATTAAGGTCCTCAAGGGCCTGGAGCTGAAATTTCTGAAAGGCCTATTGCATGCCACTGCATGGGGTGTGACCAGCACCACGGGTGTATGTCTACCGATATGGGGGCGTGACCACTGCTGTATATGTATTTTTATTTCTATAGAGGAGCATATGGTGCACCTCTATTAAACTATCTGTGAGGGCACCTGGACAAGTAAGGATTTGTTGAGTGGAATGGATATATACTGTATACTGTATATATCGCCAAAGTATATCAAACAGAAAGAACAGGAGAAGCAGTCGCAGTCACAGCATCTGTTGGGAGTTGTGCATCTGTGACTTTAAGCAAATGTTGCTACAAAGCCCTTCCCGTGTGTACAAATGTGCATCCAGATGTGCAAGGACTGAGATACAGACTTTTGAGCATCTAACAACACTACCATCAGTCACACCTTCAAAGCTTGCATCAAACCTACGGCAGATTTTCCATCTGAGTTTGGCCTCTAATGGGAATGATGACATGTCTGAGTATGCAATCATTTTAGCCACATGCCTGCAACACTCCCATAATACACCGATGAGACAGCCCGAAGAATCTTTGATTCTTCAGAACATTTGTGAATAGGGAAGCATCACAGCTCAAGTACAGCAGATCAGGCAGAGATTACAGCACTGTCTCACAGGCCTTTCTATTTATACCACCAGAACCTTGTGCAAAAAAAGGTGTCAAATTACATGTGGTCTAATTTGGTATCACTTCCTATAGCTTACCTCCCAACATTGAGGGATGTTGAAGCGGGACTCTGGCACGGCAAAGCAGCGCCCGCGTCCAAAAAGGGGGAATGGTCTCTGGAAAAGGGGTGGGATGATGCTTCCGCAAGCCACGCCTATCAAATTCAGCACTTAAATGGCATGGCCAGCGCTCTGTAAGCTGCTGGCATGCACCAAGCCCTTCTGTGTTCTGTGAATAGCCGCTGCGCACATGTGCACAGCATCTATTCACCACTGCCCTGCTAGGCAGAGCAGTGAGGGACAGGAGCCTTCCAAATGCCCCCCCCCCCCCCCACACACACACACACCCCACCACGGCGGGACACTGTGGACAGCAGGACAGTCCCAAAAAAACGTGACTGTCCCACGAAAATCGGGATAGTTGGGAAGTATGCTATAGCAACAGTATTAGCACAAGGTCCCAAAGGTTGACATGCAACAACAAAAAAAACATTACACTGTTCAACAGTCATGTAATCGGTCAAGCAGAGATTTACAACTCTGCCTGTAGCTTCAGGGTACCACAAAGACAAAATGTGTGCCCAAACTGTGGGTCTCAGGCTGGAACGCAAAACCAGATATCTGCAGCTAGCTTCTCCAGTGGAATGTAAACAAGTTCTAATGCAGCTACCAGTTAACGAGCAGCATTAGTGCACATGCATAGACCAATAGGGACCATATCGCAGCACTGATCTGAAGTTTTGAAGGACCAGCTAAATAACAGGTATAATTCATTCAATTCTGAGTACCCAAACAGGAGTTAAAGGGTATGTCTCATATCAGCGTAGCTCCAACAGCAGCACATACCTAGGCATACAATGATAGCAAAATCAATGTAATATTAGCATAATATTATAAATGTATATTTATATTGCAGAATCCCAACACGTGCTGGGTAAGTATTCTAACCCTAACCCTCCCCACCCGCAGCCTAACCATAACCCTCCACACCCGCCGCCTAACCATAACCCTCCCCACCCGCAGCCCAACCATAACCCTCCCCACCCACAGCCTTACCATAACCCTCCACACCCGCCGCCTAACCATAACCCTCCACATCCGCAGCCCAACCATAACCCTCCCCACCCGCAGCCTAACCATAACCCTCCCCACCCGCAGCCTAACCATAACCCTCCCCACCCACAGCCTAACCATAACCCTCTCCACCCGCAGCCTAACCATAACCCTCCACATCCGCAGCCCAACCATAACCCTCCCCACCCGCAGCCTAACCATAACCCTCCCCACCCGCAGCCTAACCATAACCCTCCCCACCCACAGCCTAACCATAACCCTCTCCACCCGCAGCCTAACCATAACCCTCTCCACCCACAGCCTAACCATAACCCTCCCCACCCACAGCCTAACCATAACCCTCCACATCCGCAGCCAGCCATAACCCTCCCCACCCGCAGCCTTACCATAACCCTCCACACCCGCCGCCTAACCATAACCCTCCACATCCGCAGCCCAACCATAACCCTCCCCACCCGCAGCCCAACCATAATCCTCCCCACCAGCAGCCTAACCATAACCCTCCCCACCCACAGCCTAACCATAACCCTCCACACCCGCCGCCTAACCATAACCCTCCACACCCGCCGCCTAACCATAACCCTCCCAACCCGCCGCCTAACCATAACCCTCCCCACCCGCAGCCCAACCATAACCCTCCCCACCCGCAGCCTTACCATAACCCTCCACACCCGCCGCCTAAACATAACC